>NC_020405.1:656617-687309 GCF_000321355.1 Plasmodium cynomolgi strain B
CCTTTCCTTTTCAAAAGGAAGACTCCTTTTGTAACCTTTGTTGTGCTAATTTTTGTTCACCAAAATGGGTGGATAGTGCTGCCATCTTTTCAGTTGTAAAAATGACCACTTGGAAAAATTATCATGCTGCTTTATATGTGACAATGGTTTGCAATTTGTGTGCATGTGGCTCATTTGTTGAGATTTTTTTTTTTTTTTTTTGTGTTGAGCGCATTTGGGGGAAGAGCCTTTTTTGGAGGAAAAGGCGAGTGTTGGGGGGACTTTTTTGCCTTTCCTCGGGAAGAGGTCGCATTGGCTCTTCGCGAAATTTTTAAAATGTCGACTCGCTTTGTCGCATAGCTCGGAAATTGCAAAAATGGGAAACGCGGAGAATTGCGTCCCAATTGGGAACAATTCCGAAAAAGTCACAAAAATGTAACAAAAATGTCACAAAAGAGTGGTCCAAATGGTGGAAAAAAAGTGCAAACATGTACCCAACAACTGAACTGCTTGGGGGGGATTTCCAAAAGATGGTCAGCAAGAATGAAGGCGACTTGGGGGGAAAGCATGATGGAAATTGACTGAGCGGAAATGAAGTTCTTACTGCGCAAAGTGGAGATTTTTTTCTTTTTTTTCCCCCCATTTTGCGACCCGCCATTTTTTGGGCATACGGGCGGGCAAGCGCCTGAGCAATTATTCGCGCCGTGAATATATATGAGCAAATTTCTGCCTCCAAAAAGGGGGCAAATGGAAATACGCAAAAAGCATGCAAGCGAAATGGACGGACATTCAGACTTTTTTGCTTTTTTTTTTTTTATGTCACGTTTTGTTATGCCTTAATGATTTGCCGTGCTTTACCATGCTGTGCCACTTTGCGCTTCCTTTTTGCAAAGCTTTTTAGTTGCTCCCCCCCCCCTCTGCCAAAAAAACAAAATGGCCGTAACTTTTCGTCGATCTGTATTTTTTTCGCCAAAGAGGTAAAGTATATAATAGAGAAATAAAAAAAATAAAATTGACATTTTTGCGATATTCTCAAAATGGAATAAAAAAAAATAACGGCTTTTTGCCTTTAGCAAATTATTGCTTCAGGGGCCTTTTCCCACTATTGTTTTTTCCTCAGTCTGGGGAACGGGCAGCAGCCAGGTTGTGTGAGTGGTCACTTTGACACGCAGCTTATAGCCATTTATCGCCATTTATTGCCATTGTGCTGCTGACCTCCCTGCCCTTTTCCCCTCCTCTTGTGCCTTTCCCATGGGGCACTACCCCTAGGGTGGAAAAGCGCATCCTTCGCCCCCTGGCTGTGAATCCACCTGGGGCTACCGTTACGTCGAAAGAGGCCAGACAGTCCACAAATTATATGCATCATCTACCCAGCCGTAAGTACATCCACATTTTGGCACACAATCAACAGGAAATTTTTGACTGAACCGAATGGCACAGAATAAGCGTAGTTAATTTTTGCTTCATTTTTTTTTTTTTTTTCATTACCATTGCATGCTGGCAAAGCTCGAAAGAGCACCCATGCGACAGTCTCACAAACACGGAGATGAACTAATGTAACGATAAATGGCTGCTCTGATTATGTGAGGCATTTTTTTTTTTTTTTTTTTTTTTTTGCTTCCTCATTAGTTGTAGTGTTTTTACACTCATAACGTGTGCATATCATCGCAAATATTTTAGCAACCTAGGAAAAAAAAAAAAAAAAAAAAAATTGGACCCTCGTCTGGGGCGCACATATGGACATATATTTAACACTGAAGGGATTAAAAAAGGAAGTTAACCAAGACGACCATGTACTGATGTATCACTCGAATGTGCAAACGTAAAATAAGTAATCGAGCAGGAAGTTTTTCTTTTTCCTTTTCGTTTTTCTTTTCTCTTTTTCTTTTTCCTTTTTGTATCCACTGAGGATAAAAACGTTTGAGCGATTTGTCAATTGGGGGGATACCAACAAACGAGCAAACGCCTCCGTGTTAGTGTGAGCCCTCGAAGAGGGTCCACTTGTTAAAGGGCCACTTCCTTAGTAGGAGTTTTTACCCAGGCGGGTGCCTCTGTACACCTGTGTGTGTATGTGCATGTCCTTCGAGAGGAGGGGTCACACGGTTGTCGCAGCGGCAGAGTTGCGCGTCCCGGAGGTGCGAAAAATTGGGTAGAACTTAGAGGCGCAGAAACGGCGCAGAAGAGGGGCAGAAGCGGCACAGAAGTGGCACAGAAGTGGCACAGAAGTGGCACCGAAGCGGCACCGAAGCGGGTAGATAGCTGAACAACAGCGCAACGGGTACATAACTAGACAGCATCGCAGCGGGTATAGCTGGACAACAGCCCAGTTGGACGCCGATCCAGCGGACAGCCACTCTTCCCCCCTCCACTGAACACGCGCGGGTATATAATGGAAAGACAGGGCGACGTAGCGCACGCGTGCGTAAAGGAGCAAGACCAAATGCCCCCCAAAAAAAAGTACAGCAATTTAGTTAAGATAAACAAAAAGGAAATGGAAGGACCCGAAAATAAAAATGACTTGCTCTTAGAGAAAAAGGAAGAGAGGACAGGTCTGGAGTTATTCCCAGTGATGGTACAGGAAACTCCTTCCCTTGAGTTGAAGAAGCTCCGAGAGAATATCTGTAACTTCGAAGATGGAGGAGACGACGTTATGATGGGTCTATACATGAATAAAACGCCATGCAAAAGATATGACGATGATGACCTGATCTGTGAGAGCACCAAGTATGTAAAAACGTATAGCACCAAGAAGAGAGTCTACACACCTAGAAAAGTCAACAAGGGGAATTTGTTCCAGTTTGAAAATGAGGAGAGTGGAGGAGTATCCATGTTTAGCACCCCTAAAAGGAAGTATACAAATAAGAGGAAGATTAATGAAATGCTGAAAGATCTACATGGAGGTCAAGCGGCCAACAGGAGTGTGACAAAGAGAAAAAAAAAAAAAGTCCATGTACGATGAGTTGGTTTACTTGCACACCCCCCGCAGGGAGAGAAGCAAGTATGCCGCGAACGGGGTGGACGCCGCAAACGGGGAGGACGCCGCAAACCGGGGGGACGCCGCAAACCGGGGGGACGCTGCAAACTGGGTGGACGCCCCCGCTGCGTCAGATAAGTGGCGAATGCAGGAGTCGAACATGCAGGAGCTGCCCGAGTACATAAAGAACGAGTATATTTCATACCTATGCAGCCCGTTGAAGAGAAGCGAGCGACTGATTAAGTCGAGGATAAATAAAATGCTAAACGAAAACGCAGAGCAGGAGAAGCAAGCGAACTCGGAAGGAACAGAAAGAGACATGAACAGCAATAACACCACGAGTCACACATCCAGCTATTCGGGATTATCAAAGAGTGAATACATCCACTGTGACTTTGAACCAGAAGAAGAAGAAAAATGTTGGGATGATTACTACACACAAGGAAGTGATAAAATAAGACCCTTCACAGGAATAACAACAGAGCTAGCTGTCGATATGATCACAGAATTGCTGAGATCAAAAATTAGAAAAATTGTTATTGACGAGAAGGAGTATTTGTCTCCAATTACAGAAAATGACACCATTATGGAAATAGGACATGGGAATCATCCACTTGCTGTACAGATGCATGAAAAATGGGGAACAGCTGGAAGGTACATAGGAGTAGAGTTCAGTGGATTGGCTAGCAGAGAAGCTCTAAAATGTGAAAAATTGAAAAAATTGTTTTTAATGAGAAAGGTAGAATTCGTAAAGATATTAAGCATGAGATATTTTAAAGGAGATTATTTAAATGGTCTTGTAGTACAGTCCAATATTTCTCCATGTAATACCAAAGCAGATTTTGTAAAAATGAATAGCTTTAAGTATATCTTTGCAAAGAGTACCTTAGATTATATTACTTGCCGAATGGATAACATAGGAAATAGTTGTGATTGGGAAGAGGATCTACAGATATCTCCTTCTGTCGTTGATATGTTTGACAGTTTGGCAGACTCATTGCAGAATTGTAAAAATAATAGCAACAGATGTAACTCCTGTATCATTTTTGTAGAACCCAGTAATTCCTCCAAATTCCGGGATCATATTTTGACCATATTTAAGGTCATTTATACAGCTACGTTTAAGTACAGCAGTGCGGCTAAATTTCTGCGTCTCAGCAAAATAACGAATAATCCAAAAGCTTGTGGGTATATGATTGAGAAGAGGAACGAGGTGTATCGGGACTTTGAGGAAATCAGACAGGAGTTCCTTAAACTCATCATTAAGGCATCTGTCACGAAGAATGTGGACGAGGTCGATTGGTACCTGCCTAGTGAGGCTCCTAAGAAGTGGGTCAGCAGCAACCCCGCGGATATTGAGTACCTCGTCAAGCTGGATCGCCACAGCTTTTGAAGGGGTGAAGCGGTGGAGCGGTGAAGAGGTGGCGCGGTGAAGCGGTATCGCGGTAACGCGGCGTAACGGCGTAATGGCGTGAGTGCCCTTTCCCTGCTTGACAGACACTCCCGTCACAGTCGCCTGTTCGTCACCGCTTCCATCTGCGCGAACGAATCTAAGGGGATTTCCCCACAGAAGCGTAACTTATTATGTACCTCCCGAATGGGGCTTCCCCTCCCCATCCAGCTGCCACCTCCTCTCACTTCGCCCGTTTTACTTCCCACCCCGCACGGCTATTTAAATTGGTATAGTTGCCCCTCCCGAAGTTTGTAAAAATGGCGTATGCGATACCGCAGGAGAGGGAGGACACCCGTCGTCCACATGAAGGGAGAATGCCGTTGTGTGGCCATATGCGTGTGCATGCCTTCGAAGTGGTCAAACTTCGAACAACTGACGGTGACTCCCGTGGGTGCCGAATGTATTTTCCCCAAATGGGTTGCACGCGGGGAGTTGCACTTCATTCGGTTTTGTACATTTGGTTTACTCCATTTATATATTTATCCATTTTATTTTATTTATTTTTTTTTTTTTTTTGTCCTTGTGCATGTCGTTATGGAGGTGCGCCTGCACAGGGGGTGGGGGGATATCGCCAAGTGGAGCAACGATATATTATTTTACCTAATTTTTTCACCCTTCGTGAAATGTGCAAAATGGCACTTCAGTGAAGTGGTTGCCGCGAATGGGAAGTCAGAAAAAAAACCGTTGCGTTCTGGTCCCACTGATTTATTTTTACGCAAAAGTGGCTACAGTGTGTGCACACGCGGGGTTGGCTAGTCCATAGGCCGTTCACATACACCGCACGTACTACTTCATTGCTTGGCTTAACCAGACTTGGTACAAACTTACCTGTCCGTTTGGCCACTTTTTAAAGTGCCTTCTCGCTAGGAACTGATCAGTCGCAAATGTCGAAGCGGGACTTATTTGAGGAAACCAGTAGGTTACTTTTTTACACTCAATATGAGGGGGAAGAAGTGAATAGGGAGAGGAGAGGCCGATTGGATTGACTAGGCTCCCCATGAGGCGCTAACCGGAGTGAGTTATACATACCTATGGGTGTAGGCAAAAGGGCAATGCTCCTCGTGTGCACCCCGAATATGCCAAGCCGATTGGGTGGATATCCCCCCTCACGATCGGTCAAATGAGCTTTTATTCTGATTTGGGATTTTTCGAATTTTTCGAAAAGAATTATGTTTGCATAAAATGGCCATCCCTGTTGGGACCTTCTTACATCACATAGAAGTAATTTTTTTTTTTATTTTATTTATTTATTTTTTTTTTGTGCCGCTGTACACCTTTGTAATTTTTACATCGCCATAACGTTGCGGCTCTTTCCAAAAAGGAAAGCAGAGGATGCCATTTCGCCAAAAGATTACCAAATCGGAATATGTCACGAGGTCCCATTTGTTCATAGCACCAGTTCGTTTATCCCCTTTTTAGAAAATTTTGAAAAGGGAAATCGGGACCATCGCCTACGTTGTCATGTGTACAAGTCGGAGAAAAGGAACCCCCGCTATCGATGTTATCGATGTTATCGATGTTATTGATGTTATTGATGTTATCGACGCTACCGATGCTACCGACTCTATCGGCCCTAACGACGCTACCGTCCCTAGCGACGCTGCCAACGCTGCTGCTTTGCCCCTTTGAGCCATTTAAAGAGGACGCCCGGACAGCAGCAGATGAAATATTGGTATCCCCCTCCTCCCACTCTCATCCGTGTGAACCCTACATACATGCGTAGCGGCAACGTAAGGGGTGGGGGGCCACCAAGTGTGTGTGCGTACGTGTGTGTATGTGCGTGTGTGCTTGTGTGCGTGTGTACGTGTGTACGTGTGCGCTTGTATGCGTGGAGGGGAGGCACGCACCCGTACGTCCAACAGCGACTTGAATAAGCGTTAGAGCTGTACCCACGAAACTCAGTCCCCTTCACGTGTAGAAATAATCTGATCATGTTTTCGTGTCAAACTAAGGGAAGAACGTATCGCAGAATTTTATGCCTGTTTCTTCTCGCCTTTTTTTTCGTGCCCGTCATCTATGGCTACGCTGTGCCACAGGGGGACAACAGGTAGGCTCACACTTCGCACGTGCAGTGAAACTGAGAATGGAATTTCCATTCGAAATGTACCTTCAGGTGATAATTAGCATAAACCGATGCGCACCGCGTTTGTCTCTTCCCCCCTCCTCCCTTCTCAGCTTAATTCCTAGTGGCTGTTGGACAAAGCAAAGGAACCGACGTGGAGTAAACAAAATAGAGCCGAGTAAGATAAATGAGAAAAATGGGACGAAAGTATATTCCATAAAAATAACACATTTGACAGAAAATAAAATCCCAGAGGAGTACTTCAAGTACAACCTGCCTCCCGAACCAATGTAAGTGTTTCATCATCCGGATGGTGAATCCCCTAGGGGTTCCCCCCTTTTGGTAGTATCCCACATCTGTGTGTAGTACACCTCTACACATCACGAACGCGTCTACGTAATCTCTTCTACACCTTTCGCACCCCATTGTACCACATTTGCCAACTGCCAACGTCTGTGTTGTGTTTTATTTTGCCCAATCCTCCACTGACAGATACCCCTACATCACTGTGCCGAATAATTTATACACGAGGCAAACAAAAGATGAGCAATCCGAAGGAGAGAACCCCCCAAGTGGAGGAAACAAAATAGATGATGAAAAATATCCAGAAAATGCGACAGAAATAGGAAAAATGACCTCAGATGAATTCTCCAAATGGAATGAAGAAAAAATAAAAAAAATGAAAGACTTGCCTGAACCAAGTATTGAGGATTATATTGAAGATACAAATTTTAAGAAATATGTTCATCCGTGTTTGATTAAAAGAGTTTCTCCAAAGGATAAACACAAAGTACATCACTCGTTGTTGTCCCTTATTGACCCAAAGGTAGAATATTCCATTATAGACTGCTTTGATGAAAATGATGAAGAAAATGACCTCACCGAATATGATGCAGCGTTCAGGGGAATAGCACCCTGGCCCACCACAGATGAACTAAGAAGGAATGAAAATAACTACCAATTTGAAAAAACGGATCTTGAGGTGGAATACAACATAACGTATGACAAGGTGGGGTATCAGGAGTTTAGGCAAAAGCTGCTTGCGGAGAGGATGCAAGATGGTGGAAGGGAGGCCAGTACCGGGGGGGAAGAAGCCAATATCGCCGGGGAAGAAGCCAGTACCGCCGGGGAAGAAGCCAGCACCGGGGGGGAAGAACCCAATACTCGCAGGAAACACCCAACCGATGGAGAACCCCTTGGTGGCCAACCCAACGAGAACGTCCCTCCAGCTGTGACCGTCGAAGACATAAGAAAGTTATACTTCAAGAAGGAGATCAAAACGTTGAGGGAGGCAAAGGAAGAAATGGCCAAATGGGGAGAACGGAAAACGGACTCGAGGAGCACATGGACGTTGACGGAGGACGAACTGAAGTTGCTACCCGAGAGGTTCAGGCGACTGTACCAGGAGAAGAGAAGGGAGAAATTGGAGCAGTCCAGGGAGGAGAAGCGGAGGGAGGAGAAGCGGCAGAGGGGGGAGCTGCGGGACGAGTTCTCCTTGTGGGATGAGAAGGGACTGTCCAGCATAGAGAAGTTGCGCGCAGAGGAGAGCGGCGAGACGAGCGGCGACCCCACCGCAGATCTGCTGCCTCATCAAGCGGAGCACCCCCCAACGAGTGGAGAGCACATTCTGCACAGTGTTAGATTACTTGAGGAAAACGTGCTATACACAAAGGCCAAATCGCCAGTGGAAAATATGCTATACGAGTGGGACGATTCGCTGAGCTGCAAATGGAGAAAGAGAGCTGAAGAAGTGATACGAGATGTCATCATGTATGATTATCCTATGAAAGAAGTTAGAAGACCATCCAAGTTGGACCTTTACGATGTCACATGGTATGCCGGCAAGGTCGAAGTGTTTGTCACTGTAGACAAAACGCAGGGAAAAAATTACAAAATAACTTTATTCGACTTGAAGCAGCTAGTCAAAAAAATTGCAGAAAGGTTAAAAGAACTTGAAATTGATGAAGAAATTGTTATTTTACCATTTTTTGAGTTAGTCGTTTCGTCTCTACCCAGTAAAAATATCCTTGTGTGTAGGAAGGACTGGTGTAGTCATGCTGGCAAAGAAGTCACCGTTTTTTTTAAGGAGAATATGTATCCTCCGTTAGAAGGTATACTTCTTGGATCTCCTAGCGTCTTTCATTTAATTATAAACGTTAATTATGAGAGGATAGAAAATTTGGATATTCATACCATCGATAAGGTGATCCTGAGAGACAGCAAGGATGAACTTGGGGGTCATATTGTACTTAAGGCTGCAATGGAGAACAAAGAGGGGGGAAAATCCGAACCAGTTGGAGGAGCCCCTAGTGGGGGTGATTCAAAAAGGGAGAATTTACCTGCTCCTGAAGGAGACTCCGAAATTGCTGCTCCTGAAGGGGACTCCGAAATTGCTGCTCCTTTGGACGGTGAAGATGAGGAAGACGAGGAAGACGAGGAGGTGATCACCAGGAGGACAGGCTTCGATGAACTGCAGAAGTTGAAGGACATCGAGCGGGTGGGCACTAGTCCGCTTCGCACCAGCCAACTTCGCAGTAGCCAACTGCACACCGGCCAACTTCGTACTAGCCAACTGCACAATAATCAACTGCGCACTGACCAGCTGCGCACTGACCAGCTGCGTGGGGGCGAGGACGCCGACCCGGTTGGGGGTGAAAGCGGCGCGCGTACCAACCTTGACGGCATCAGCCGGGTTAGCGGCATTAACCGATTGGGTGACGATGACGACGCAGCTAGGATGCAAAATGAGGCCCTCGAGGAGGACGAAGAGGAGAGCGACGAGTATGAAGACGATGAGTCGTATGACGACGTCGCGGATGGAGGGGACGATGATGGAGGGGATATTTACGGAGGCCACAATGATGGAGGTGGCTCAGACGAGGGGGACGTCTACGGAGGTGACGAGGATGATTACATGCCAGGGGGGTGAGCGTAACCCGAGGAGGGCAACTGAACGGAGAACTTCGACACAGGCATGTGAAGAGTGCCACAAAGGGGGGGAAGAATGCCCCCGAGTCCAATTAGACGCGCCTGGTGGGTTGTCCTTGCCTCTTGCGCTTGGGGATTTTTAAAGGTGCAAAGCGGGTTGTTAAAGGGGGGGAAAATAACGTGCACAACAGCAAATGTGCATCCGTGCAGGCGCACACCAATTCGCAAAGGAACGTCGAGAAAGCAATACAAACGAAGGGAGGCACAAACGCGCTGACAAGCAGATCCACGCCATGAGCTAGGGAACGTAGCGGAAGGGAGGACGCAGGCAGCGCAAAGCGACGTCCATTTTGCGCATAAAAACGCGGGCATTCTCCACGTTACTAAACGAAGGGAGCTGCTGATAATACGCATCGCGCAGGAGGGACAAATACTGCTCATTGGACAAATAAAAATGTAAAAACTGCAAAAAAAAAGAATGCACACTTTTCCTTGATATTGTCGTGTTTGTAAAATTATATCGTAACAATATTTGAAAAAAAACAACAGTCTGAAAGGAGCAAAGAGTGGACATATAATAATTTCCACAAGTCAAAATGGAATGGATATTATTGTAATGAATGAGGTCTTCTTCTTCCCAATGGTCAATAAAAATTTTGTATTTTTTTTTATTTTCATTTAATGTAGTCACTTCATTTCTCCTTTCGTATATTTTTTTTATTTCATCTTTAATGATATCCCAAATTTTATTTTCATCCATGCTGACCTTATGAATAGCTTGCTTCATGTTGAATTCTGGATGGATATTTAAATGGTTTCTCAACAAGTACATGTTATTTTCGCTTAACGATAGTGTGTAGTCAGTGGCTGGGTTGCTTTGCTCACTCTTGGTGAAGAAGCAGAAAGTTGTGACGCTGTCACTTATCCGGGTTTCATTTCTTTCTATTTTATCCTTCATCTGTAGCAACGCATCGCCGTATTTGAAATTCTGGACATATTTTACCCTACTCCTGTGGCTCTTCCCAGAAGGGGTCTCCTCACTCGCATTATTAGTGTACTCAGTTTGTATGGGCTCTGCTCCTGGGGAGTCTTCCCCCGTTGCTTCTTCCACAGAGTGGGGATACTTGGACACTGCCATGTATTTCGAAAGGATGGTTTGCACAGACAGTGGTAGAGCTACCGGTGGGGGTATCGCCCCTCCCGGGATTATCGGTACACTCGTAGAGGATCTTCCTTCGAAGCTTTTCCCTATTTGCTGTCCGTAATTTCTCACAAAGGTCCCCATTTCCTTTTGCAGTTCAGAACAGACTTCACTGTACGTCGTCACGTCGTAAAATATGAGCACAATATTTTTGTACTTCCTTTTGTACTCCTCCAAATTATACAGGGGGAGGAGTGGCGAGATGTAGGTAGCTACCTTGGACCCACCTTGGGGCGGGGTGCATATCAGCAACACGTCGTTCGGCAGCTTGACCCCATCGAGCGAGTAGTTCTTGGAGTACAGCTCGTGGGCGTGCGGAAGGGTGTCTGGTAAGTCGTCCGCACGCTCGCCCGGCAAGCTGCCCGGTAAGCTGCCATCCAAACCGCCGGCCAAACCGCCAGCCAAGCCTCCCGCCAAGCCTCCCGCCAAATGGCTTTTCCCCTCCCCCGCACACGCGAGGGCTAACCATTTGTGCAGGTCGCGGAACAGATCCAGCATCTCCGACTTGGCGCCATTCGAACAAATGATAAAAAAATGCTCATTTTTGTGAATTAAGTTTGCTAACAAATTTTCATACAGGATAGATTGGATAACTTCTCTCCTTCCTGCGTCCTTCTCTCCAGAGATGCAGACCTTCTGTCCGTAATTTATTTTGCTAAATAGATCTATGAGTAGTAAATTGGTGTACAGCTGCTTGATGGCTACCCTCTGATGGTAGGTCTCCTTCACCCTATCCCTAAATATATTTAGCTGATTGTTTGGTTCCTTTGATAGGAGGTAATTAAGGTACTCGAAAGGAGTGTATACATTTTTTTCGTCCCTCTGTTTGAATACAAGTTGGGTGGGATGTTCCTCTACCTCCGCTTCGCTGTCCTGCAAGGTGCCATTCTTCACCCTACCCAGCACTACACTGTGTTTATTAATTTGGAGTACCACCCCATAGGAGGACTGATCTAACTTCACGACATTTCCGATTTTCTTTAGTTCATCCCTGTCCTCATTTGTTATAATTATTTCCTCATCACCAATCTGCCTATTCCTTTGAGTCGATAGTGGGTACTCATTAAACACGTTACTCAATTCTTCTTCGAACACGTTGGGTATAGATCCATTTTGTGAATTTAGTTCAGTACTTGTGTAGATGCACCTACCTCTGTCGATGCTACGAGGGCCTCTTAAACAGCGCCACACGGGGGAATTCAAATTGGTGCTGTAATGCTTCTTCGAGGGAGGATGCAGAATGAAGTCTATGCATAGCGACTTGGAGCGAAGAAGGTGCTTTGACTCTGCCAACGTTTTGATTCTCATTCTGTTGGTAAGATGGGGGTGGTGATGCACCTTGCCCAGCATGCTCTATCGGAAAAGTGGAGCATACAGGGTTGGGCGGAAAAATTATTACATACACGTAATGCGCGCCGCTTAATCTGTCACCATATCACCATTTTGAAGAAAGAAGCTGTTAAATGGGGCTTTCACGAGTATACAGCTTGATGGGTATGCTGCCTGATGGGTATACAGCTTAGTGGGGTGAAGGGGAGGTCCACATGAGATGAAGCCCATTATAGCGCTCTGCAATTTGCCCTATCCGCTGCTGCGTTTAAGAAGCTACTTCACCTTGTGAATATATTTACTGCTGTTGAAGGGGGAAAAAAAAAAAAATTCCCCATTTCGCGTGCTTGCAAAAAAGGAGTATCACTGTAGAGGGATTTCCCATCACGTCGTTTTGGGACTTCTCCGTTCATGCATTGAGTTGCAATTTTTTTTTTTTTTTTCGCATTTCGTACATACTACGATAATGGGTGACCCCCTTGATTTTATGCACCCCACAGGCGAGCGGAAAAAACGGGGTGCACCACATTTAGTTAAGGAACTTCTAAATAGGAGGAACCATCGGGCAATTGGCCTTTCTTTTCCTACTGGAACAGATACCACTTTGTGAATGTGTCACTGGGGAGAGATCTCTCCCTAGGTTGCAACTCTTCATGCGAATGTACATATATTATCACCCGTGAGCAAAGACGGGAGGACCCTTTTCAACCCCGCATACCCGTTACATGCATGGGAGAGAAGACACCGCGGTTAGGATAGGCATTCGTTTAAAGTTCCCTCCATGAGAGAGGAGCAGGGGCAGGGGCAGGTGCAAAGGGTCTAGACTTCTCCCCAACGATGCGTCTACTTTGGTGACAATACCGACACGGTGCTCAACATATACCTGTGCACCATTTTTGCAAAAAAAAAAAAAAAAAAAAAAAAAAATTAGACTCCTCTTTTTCGCGTGCTGCGCTCAGCATGCCAACCCGCGAGAGGTAAAAAAAATGGAGAAAGAAACAAAAACGAAGGAAAGGAATCATGAACAAGTGAGAGGATGCAGAGGACTGCCATCATCATCATCATCAACTGCTGCTGCTGCTGATGCAGTGAAGCTCTCGCAAAATGTGCGAAGAGAGGGGGAACCCAAACCGACTCGTGTCTCGACATAGATAAGTAGTTTCACCTCCAAAAAAAAAAGAATAATAGCGCCGTGGACTTTACGCTGGAGGAGGTTCTCTCCACAGCGCGATGGGAAAAGGGAAATAAAAAAAAGGAAATAACTTGTACACCTTTTTACTGATGGTTAACGGGGGGAGAGAAAAAAAAATAAAATAAAACAGCCACTCTCCAGGTAGTCACTCTCCAAGTAGCCACTCTCCAGGTAGCCGCTCTGCAGGCAATTGCTCCCCAAAATGAACGACGGACTCAACAAACTAACCTCCGTCGAGAGCGAGTACCTAGAGAAGAGCGGGAAAAAAAGAAGACAAAAATTCTTAACTCCAAATGATGATGTCTGTGTCCACCAGGATGGGAATTTTGAACGAAACTGCTTGTCCACTGTCCAAGAGGAAATAAAACACAACAAGGAATTTGCCCTCCCCGATGCCCATGTAAATGATAGGAGGTCGGTCCAAGGAGAAAATCCCTCCTGCGTTGAGCCAAATGAAAGCTGTTCCTTAGATGCAAAAGTGGAGGAAGAAGATTTTGAGACCCTTGAAGTGATAAAGCAGCTCAGTTCCATTCGTATCGACTCAGACTCGGACAGCTCCGTCGGGGGAGATAAGGTGGTTTGTAATAAAAAGGAAAATACACCAAAAAAGCGGAACAAAAAAAAAAGGGGGAAAAACACAATTACACCCTTGTGGGATAACTCGGATGTGGAATGTGTGGAGGATGCCATCGTGTACGATGAGTCCAGTAGGCCCTTCACGTGCTTGTCCATGAGCTGCTTTTGATTTGTCCCTCCCCTTATTGTGGGAAGCGCATTATAGCGCCTTCTTCTGTCACAAAGGAGGGAAAGAAATGCCGTTTAGTAGACCAGAACAGTGAGATTACTTGTAGAGGGGCAAAATAACCAAATTGGCATTTTTTTTTTTTTTTTTCCCAATAGAGGACACCGATTTCCCAGACCTACTGCAACTCTTCGAGGAATACAACGAGAAGTATTTTTTTAACAAATTAAAGTCAGTGCAGGTGAAGTGGAGCAACAAAATGAAGTTATGCGCAGGGATATGCATATTTAAGGTGCGTGCAGTTGGGGAGGGGGGACCCATCGCGGCAGTTGGCAGTTTCACGACAACAGTGTAGTGCTCCGCGGCTGGTGATAATATATCTAGCGCTACACGAATAGGTCCATTTTAAATGTAGATATCTCTTCCTACAAGGGAATGTTACCCGTGTGGGTGTCTCTCCCTTCTGCGCGCTGCTCTTCCCCCCTTTGGCCATTTTTTCTCACCTCTTACCTTTCCAGAAATCAGGCTACTGCTGCATTCGGCTATCCCTCCCCCTTCTGAAGCTGCGGAAGATAAAGGAGTACCGGGTGGGCATGCAGTTCTCGCAGAAGTGCAGCTTTCGCAGATGTGCAGTTCTGGCAGACGTGCAGTTTTTGCGGACATGCATAAGTACCTGTGTGGACTCGCCCGTGCTGGTCTAACTTCCCCCCCTTCTAGTGTGACCCGTTTCGCGCGCAACACACAAAAATGCTCATTCCGCAGGAGACCCTACTGCATGAAATGATTCATGCGTTCCTCTTTCTTACGAGAAGCAATTCTCGACATGATGGGCACGGACCGGTGAGTGCTGTTCCCCTTTTGGCAGCGCCACTCGTTTTTTTTTCTTTGCCCAGAGTAACCAAGCTGAAGAGAAGCGAGTAGAAGAAAAAACCTTACTTAGTTGCTTATCCACTTAGTTACTTAGCCGCTTAGCTACTTAGTTACTTCCTTTTTTTTTTTCCGCTTCTCCCTTGGCAGGAGTTCAAAAAGCACATGTACAGAATTAACAAAGTGACGGGGCTGTGCATTACGATATATCACAGCTTTCACAAGGAGGTGAATTTTTACAGGAACCATGTCTGGCGGTGCACGGTTAGGAAGGGGAGAGTCCCCTCGTCCGAATGGAAAAGAGGTGTCTACTTCTTCACCTGAGTGAATAATCCAATGGGTTGCTTTACAAGAGAGAGAATCTACAGGGTAGCAGAATGGCCTTTTACACCCCAACGATGTGACAAATTTGCAATTTTTTCTTCTCTCTCTCCCCTCCAAACAAAAAAGGGTGTCTGCAGAACATATCCTCCCCACTTTGGGTACGTCAAAAGGTCTATGAATAGACCCCCCGGGCCCAAGGAAAAGTGGTGTAAGTTGAGCAAAACAAAAATGGGAAAAAGGGAGTCGCTCCGTGGAGAAGGAGCACTCTAAATGAGAAGAAGCGTTTACTCGCCTGTTCCTTTATATGCGTATTTGCCCATCTGTGTATTTGCCCATATGTGTATTTGCCCATCTGTGTGCTCATTTATTTGTTCCCTTTTTCGGCGCACTGCCAAGGGAGAAGGCACTCCTCGTACTGCCGCGGCAAGTTCGTTAAAGTGGAAGACGCAGAAGCGGCTAAGAATTCAGACACGGTACATTTGAGCGCGGCGGGGAACAACCCGGGCATACTTGGGAAGGCGATGGACTCGACGCGCGCGAAGAATAAGAAGACGAGCGGTAACTCTGCGCGAGATTTGTAGTCAACACAGCATGATGGACTGTGCTGTGATGCGCACGTGTGTGCTCACCGATACACTCATCTCCGTACTCACCGCCACACCCACCGCCACACACATCTCCGTACTCACCGCCACACACATCTCCGTACTCACCGCCACACCCACCGCCACACCCCCCGCCACACACATCTCCGTACTCACCGCCAAACTCACCGCCACCCCCCCGCAGCGAAAGACGGGTTCGAAAAAAGGGCAGACGCTGTAGAGACAGAACTGCTGAACGACGCCATACTCATTATGGATTCTAAGGAGCAAAATGTGGAGAAGCAAAAAGAGGTGGACCAACTGGACATCATTAATTTAATAAAAACTCTGTTTAGTGACAACAAGCAGAAGGTATGGTCCTTCCCGGATCTCTCCGTTGACTATCACAAGGCTTTCAAAAATGAAAATTACTTTGAAATAGACTAACGGGAGGGGACGGAGGGACGAGGGGATGAGGCCTACTTGGCGTGCAACCCCTTTTGCCTTACAAAAAATTGGCTACGCGTGAAGATACCGGAGTGCACACATATGTGTGTATATAGTTATACCTGTGAACGGGGCGCCATATGCTCCTTCCTCAATGGGAGTATCCCCTCCCTGAGACTAATAAAACCGATTTGGAAAACTTTTTAATTCTTGCGAATGTGTTATCGTGCGTTTTGTTTATACGAACGCACGATGATTAGCGGACGGGGGGAGATCAACGTGGCTCTTTTTCTATCCCCCCTTCCTTTTACCAATTTGGAACACCGTATTTTTTGTGACCTTTTTAAAACGGCAGCAAAATCCGCTATTCGATGATTTAACATCTGCTCAGTTTTGTCTTTTCACGTTTTCGTTTTTGTTCTGGGTGGACGCTGTGTGCACACGGTGTGTACGCAGCTGTAGTCGCGGCGTGGTTGCGATACGGGAGGGATGCATGCATAGCGCAAACGTTGTCATAAAATGGGCACACGGTTGTGACGTAGGGTTGATGCACGTGTCGCTTGGTTGCCTCGTCCAAGCAGCATAGCAACCGCGTAGAAACCGCGTACCAACCGCGTACCAACCGCGTAGAAACCGCGTACCAACCGCGTACCAACCGCTTAGCAACCACGTACCAACCGCGTACCAACCGCTTAGCAACCACGTACCAACCGCGTACCAACCGCTAGCCAGCCGGATCACTTCCAAACCTTGCGGTCGACGAGAGGGCGCGCGCCGACGGACTCCTTCGAGCACCAGTAGTTTTCCACAATCTGCTTATCGGCGCTGTTATTGACATCCAACTTTTTAAACACGTGGTACTCAAACGACGGGTGATCCTTCATCTCGAAAGGAATTTCAGTACCCCTAAATAGCCAAACCCCTTCAATATCATAGTCCTTGTTTTCACCCAACACAGTGATAACAGCAAAAGAGTACTTGGAAAAATTATTGTCTAATCTTTGCAAAAAGCCACCAGCCATATTACAAGCAACGAAAGATATTTGACACTCATCTTCTAATTTGTCATATTTCATATAATATAAAGAAAATCCATTAGCATCATACGTTTTCCAAAAATGTGGCATAGCAACATTGAGGAGATCCTTTTCGTTGCTAAATTTGTACTTCCACTCATCAAGAGAAAAAGATGATGGTGGTAACAAATCGAGTGGATTTGTTTTCTTCGTTTTTTTTTCAGTTGGTTCATCACTTAACAACTCACATTCATCATCATCGTCATTTTTATTATCTTTCTTTTTGTTACTCTTATCCTTCTTTTTCTCATTGTTTGCATTTTTTTGTACATTCTTATCTTGGGCACCTCCTTTTTTACCTACCCCCTGTTGACTGGCAAACACATATTTGAACTGCTTCTGATTACTTATTGTATTGTACAGTCGAAATAAGTTCCCATATTTTTTTAAAAAATTTTCATCCATTTTATCTGATTTCATTGCAAAGCATATAATAACACATATGAATAAATCTGCTAGGGTTATTCCATTTCCCACCATAAATTGGTTTAACAATAAATGCTTATTCAAACAGGCAAATGTTTCTTGTATATGTTTTTGGGACTTTTCGTTCGATTTATTGCTAATATAGCAACAGACTGGTATCTCTAATTCGTAGGTATTAAAATCTACCCACATGTTTACTTGTGCTTCTTCAAAGGCTCCTTTTCCCAATAGGTTGTTTTCCCTCCTTATGTTGCATAGGTACTTACTAATGGCATTACTTTCGAATAGGCTTCCACTAGGGGTTACTAATACGGGGAGTCTACCAAGGGGGGAGTAATTAAGGAACTCCTGCGTCTTGTCATCCTTCCCGATTTCGAACTGGGGAATATTCAGCTTGATGTTGCAGAACGAGGCAACCACTTGGACTTTCAACGACCTTATGTCGTTCTTCGGGGCTAGTAATTTCTAACGGGGAGGGCAAGCAGGTAAACAGAAACAGAGTACGAGTGACCAGGAGAGTGTTCAGGGAAAGCAGCATTGGTGGGCGGTTCGACTGTCCGCCCCAATGGGACATACTCCCATACGCCAGCGGGGAAGATACTTCCACACCACATATGTACCACACCTTGCATACGTCGTGCGCTTGTGGGGGGTGTACAACGGGTGAAGTGCTTGGCGGCACCATTGCAGTGACAACTCTCTTTTTTATTAATTTTTTTCCCCTTTTCTCATGTCAGCTCGTACGCCACTTGCGACGTGTCATACGCAAATCACTTTTGCTTTTTTTATTTTATTTTTTTTCTCCTTACGAAATCCATTTTCCGTTGGTTAATTTTGCTATGAGCGGTTGGTGATCCTTCGGGAGGGCTCAAACGTACGTATGTAAATACACGCAAGAAGGTGCGAACGTACGTAAAAATACGTTTATGCGAGTTTGTACAATAAATACACTGCTTATTATACAAGCTTGGTTGCCTCGGCGAGGAATAGCCAAATACGCGGGGACTCAGGTCACTCTTCGAGTAAAACTACTGATTAACTCTTTTGCTTTGTGAATATAAGGAGGTATACCAAACTGAGGGAGTTAACTTTTGTCAAAATATTTTTATCATTTCTATCCTTTAAAAAATGATCAGCGGGTACGTCAACGTAGGCTCTTTATATGTTGAAAAAAAAAAAAAAAAAAAAAAATCTCAAAATAATGGCTAATCGGTCGAACAGTCGAGAGAACTTGTACTGTACGGGTAAATCTCTACTTGCGGAAGAGGCACATTTCGTTACGGGCTATTTTTTTTTTTTTGGCCCTCTATGAAATTATTTATATTTTTTCTTTTTCATACTAGCTTCGTTCTTATGACTTATCATTTTTTTCAAATTAAAACGGGACATTCATCATGCATACGTATGTTTTTATATGTACTCTTGGCAAAGCCGTAAGGGTGGAACACTTAGCGGAAGGAAAACCCGTTCGCACATTTGCAAAGCAGCATGTTATAAACGTGAGCGTGTTACCTATGTACGAATATTTTAAACTCATGTGTCAGGGCTAACCATTTGGTAAAGTCAAATTATGCAAGTGGTAGTAGAGTTGTATATGGTGCGCCCTTTCGCTAAGCTTAACACTGGGGTGGGGAAGAAAAGGTATGCCATAAACATATTCCCCCTTCTTCCCCAATATGTACACATTATAACACCACCGATTTTTTGACAAAATGGTCATCGTTGCATGTGCTTTTTTTGACTTTCTTAGTTATGTAGTCCCATCCGTGGAGAGAAAAACTCCCAACCATTGGGTAGCAGTTCTTACCAATTTGTTAGCCAAATGGAATTTTTTTTTTACCTGACCCGTTCATAATTTTTTCTCCACAATTGTAACCTGTGTGCAGAGGTCATATTGTGCGAATGAGAAAAGTTGTGACACCTCACCCCGGTGTCATCATAATAAGCGAAAAAGAAAAATCACACACAAACGAAAATGCCCGTTATGATGTTTCATTCCATAACCATTATCACCATTTTTTACAAAAGGGTGTGTGCAAATTGTTTGCCGTTCTGGGGGATAGCCAAAAAAAAAAAAATTATGCGGCATGCGTGGCTACCCCTCGTACGTGTGCAACATCACATGGCGTTCGTTTCAAGCGTCTCCTGGGTGTGTGACATATGGGGACAGCGCATTCGCATTATATTATATTACTTATACTGATGGTGGGTCCCCTTTTTTCCCTTTTAATGAAATGAAAAAGAACAAAAAGGGTTAGATACACAGTGGGTTTTTATCCCAATCCGCGGAAGTTGCTCGCGGGTCACAAGCAACGCAAATGCTACATTGGCGGGACGACGCGATCGAGTTTTCGTTCAAAACAGAAGGTGCGCGGGGGGAAAAATCAACTGCACCACTGTGTTTCCCCCCTGTTTGGCGGCACTTTTCATGCTCACAAATGGGATAAACACCAATGCTACACAGAATGATTATCAGTAGTTCTCGTTAAATGCAAAAAAGAAAAGAAAGTTTCCCATTTCGCGTGCATACGCGCATTTACATTCATACGGTTTTGTTCTCTTAATGTGTGCGAGTAACAAAAACTCGCGCATACTGTTGCATATGCAAAGGGAGTAATCGACGGGGCGCAATTATCGCAGGGGTGTGATGTGAACATTTGTCGAGGCGACTTCCCACTCAGCTACTTAACGTAATATTGAGCGGGCCTACATATACCTGCGCACGTACGCATCGATGGTACGTTGAAATATAAAAGGGAAAATTTGTGAATACCCTCGGGGGGGTGAAAGGACCATTCATTTTTCCAATTGCTACGGAGGGGGTTACATCCACGGAAGTATCACAACGTGGGCAATGACACGTCAAATGCGCACAGCGGTTTTATTTTCTCTTTGGTAAGTTACATATGCAAGTGCGGAAAAAAAAAAACAGATTGGAATTTCGCTTTTTGTAGGGAGGCCATTTTGTTATCCGCCTCCCTCGTGGTAAGCCCCCTTTTGGAGTGCTCCATTTAAAACGCTCCCCGTTGCAAACCTGACATGTGTTGACCAAGGGGGGAGGTAGCATACCGCATACGTGTATTGCAAAAATATGCATTTATAAATATGCATGTATAAATATGCATGTACATATATTTATGTATATATATTTATGTGCATATATTTATGTACATACATTTACGTGCATACATTTACGTGCATATATTTTTGTATATCCCCCCAGAAAAAAAAAAAAAAATTCAGCGTGGGGTGCTTCGTATGCGTAGTCGGCACAACATTCCAGCGTAGCCAAAGGCGAAATGTATAAATAAGCTTATAGAAAAGTGCACATGGCAAAATAAATAGGCCCAAGTGACAAATGGAAAGAAGCGCGGAAGGGATGCCATGCAATGCCGATAAGCAGTGCATATAATATATTATACTTATGTGAATGGCAGCGCTGCGATACCCCCCTAATCTGGTGGGTACCATTTTTATGAACCGCTTTCGAGTTGGTTATGCTGCACCCCCGGCTACGCTTCTTTTTTTTCTTCCGCATCGATCACCTTCCTTCCCAGGTTGGCAAAGTTTTATCCAATTGGCAAAAAAAAAAAAACGTTCGTTTTTCTTCCGCATTATATTGCTAACAAGTTTTATGCATACGTATGTCGGGCTCACATGTACTGTACGTGCGAGAAACTGTAAATGATGCGCGAAAGGAAAAAGCACTTTGAAAGGTATATTTTGAGAAGCATCAAAACGGATAAATAATATTTACGTGGGTGTTTCACATCATCGAATATATTTTTTTATTTTATTTTTTATTTTATTTTTTTTTTTCCGTTCGCGAATTTGAACAAAGTACCCTCGACTGTACACGCGTATGCGTAAATGTACCTCCCCCAATTCGTTCTTCGTGCACGTTGAAAAGAGGATCTACTTTTCTTCACCTGCCGAGCGGCAACGCATAGTATAGAAAGAAGAGCCTCGCAAAGTTATTTAAAAGCCGCAACGCTTTGCAAAATTGTTGCTCCAAATCTGCTGCTCCAAAACTGCCGCTGCAAAACTGCCACTGCAAAACTGCCACTGCAAACCTGCCGCTCCAAAGCTTCCGCTCCAAAGCTGCCGCTCCAAATCTGTTCATCTGACGCAGGAAAGGAAAAATGGCGAAGGACAAAAAGGTAAAGGTAAAGAAGGCCGCGGGCGAAGAAACAGTCAAGTACTACAGAGTGAAGGGCAAGAAAAAAATTTTAATCCCAATTAAGGCCAAGAAAACAATTGCGAAGAAATATTATGGAAGGAAATTAGCATCAAAGAAGAAATACATGGTGCAAGGAAAAATGAGAAAGTCGATCGAAGTTGGAAAAGTTGCAATTATTTTGTCAGGGAGACATATGGGCAAGAGATGCATAATTACGAAGATATTACCCTCAGGGCTGTTAGCTGTCGTAGGTCCGTATGAAGTAAACGGGGTCCCTTTAAAGAGAGTTAACCCACGATATGTCGTAGTGACGTCCACGAATATTTTTAAGTTTGAAAATATGGCAGGCCTGAAGGATGAATTTGTTAAATTAGCCGAACAGATCGAAGATAGCTCTTTTGTTAAATCTTTGGAGATAAAAAAAAAGCAAAAGAAATTACTTAGCAAAAAGAATGAAAGTCTCTTTATGAATGACGTGATAACAAAAATTAAGGAATTGATGAAGGAGGACCCCAAGGTGCAGAAACTGCAAAAAATCCAAAAGGAAATTGACACTCTACTGAAGGATGAAATTGCCAAGAACAAAATCTTTGCAGAGTATTTGAAGTCAAAATTTACACTGAGAAACGACATGTCTCTGCACAAAATGAAGTTCTGAGTGGTTCACATCGGCACTCGCTAGGTACGTCTGCGCGGGGCACATATAAGTATGTGTATATATACGTATGTGCAATTGCCTAATTGTAAAGTTTTTTTTTTTTCCACCGTGCGCACACCCGATATGATGAACACACCCCATTTTCCCCAACTCGCAATCGCATGTACGTGCCAATTCGTCGTGAAGGTTTTTGTATGAGACTTATGCTCTCCTTGTGTGGAGGCTCTTGTGTGCATTTTTTACCGCAAGGTTATGAAAAAGGACAACTTAAGAGGAGCACCAATAGGGGTAGCCCCGAACAGGATGGCATCACCCAGGTGTACCTGACCGAACGAGCTGGCCCTTCGCAAATGTGGACTCCTCCAAATCGCGCTACTCCTGAGCAGACTGTTCACTCGGGGAAGGAGCTAACCGCATGTCCTTGCAACTGGGCGCACACAAATGGTGGGCATATGGCCACCCCTTTCTTCGAAGTGCATTTTTTCTGGGCAATGTGAGTAACGGACCAGTGTCACTTCTTTGGAAGAGATTCTGCCGCACACAGGACTGGCAGGTGAAAAGGGGCATCCCGCGTTGGGATCTCTTTTTGGTGGATCTCTTTTTGGTGGGTCACAACAGTTGACCATTCGAGGGGACATTCTTTACTTCCACTCTGGTGCAAAGTTCGCTAAGGCAGAATCGTATCTCCTCTGCGCGGTTGCATACGTGCAGGGGCACACCTGCGTACACACCTGTGCATACACTTCTGTGCATAGCCGCATGTGCACACCCTCCTGTGCATAGTCTCATATGCACACCCTCCTGTGCACACCCTCATGCGCATGCTCACATTATGGGCGGTACGCACAGGAGGGGGGGGTTAAACCAAAGGGCCAACACTTTTTTAAAAAAAACGGAAGGAGAAAAAAATGGGTACACCCATGACGTGTGTATTAAAATGTGAACACAAGTGCAGGGAAGGGGCATCTCCGCTTGGACAAACATTCGGAAAAGAAAGCTATTTCACAACAAGTCATTGTCGTCTCCGAGGTCTCCCTCCTCTGCTTGAGCCAACTCCTCCTGTTGTCTGATCTTCCTTTCTTTGGCTTCCTCATTTTCCTTTTTTTCATTTTCGTCTGGATATTGCATTGCCTTAACCGCATCTGAGTAAAGTTGCAAGCAGAAGGCTATTCTCTTGTGGAAGGTCTTCATGGGATCACTTGTTATGTAGACGTCGCTGTTGGACTTGGACTCCACGTACTGGTTGTCGTAGTCGATGGTGGCTTCGATGACTCCGTCGTGGATGGCCTTGGCCGTTATGCCCACGATGTCCAGGGGGGACTCCACGCCGATCTTCTTCCCGATGTCGCTCTGCGGAGGTGGTGAACGTGGAGAAGCGGTAAGGCGGCGAATGGGGGGGGGCAGTAAGGCGGCGAATGGAGGGGAGCAGTAAGGCGGCGAATGGGGGGGAGCAGCTAATAGGGAGAAACCGCTAATAGGGGGACGCCGCTAATCGGGGGACGCCGCTAATAGGGGGACGCCGCTAACAGGGGGGACCGCTAATCCGGGGCCGCCCACACTTACGATCGAAATCCGGGAGTAGGAAAGGTTGATGATGCGGAGGGCCGTCTTAATCACATTGTGGTGAATGCGCTTTATGAGCAGGTAGACCCCGTCGCGCATGAACAGCTGGTTGTAGTCATTCATGACTTTGGAAAATCGGCTTATATCTCCATTTCGAACAGCAGTCACCACGTGCTTATAAGGGATCAGTTTGTTCCTCATAATTTTGTTGCTGAAGAGAGACCTATCCGGTATGTCTCCCATGAGCAATTCAACTATGATCTCCATTTTGGTGGCTTCTAACTTGAACCCTTTTGCACTTTGGTTATTTTGTGGAGCCTTCCTAATAGCCTGCGTAATTTTGCTATGCGCCTCGCTATAGTCTAACTGAATGGCTAGTATTTTCCCAATGTAGTACAGGTACCTTGCATGCTGTGCATTTGAGGAGGAGTTTTCAGGAAAGGATGTTTTGCTAACAAATTTTACAGCTAAGTCGTATAAATTATGCTTTATATAATCCCTTAGTATTAAATTTAGGACAACTGTTTGTGTCATTATGTCTCTATGAAGACATGCATTGCGATATATGTAAAGGAGCTTTTGTCTAACTTGAGATAATTTTCCACCTAATTCATGAACCCATGAGAAATAAAAATATACCTTTGCATTAATACAGTCAAGAGACCTTCTGTTCAGTTTCGTGATTCTATTAACTATGACGGTGGATAGATCCATTGCTTCATTGTAGCATTTTTTATCCAACAGATAGAGCAATATCATTATGTAAAAAAAGACTTCTATTTCTGGAGCTGCATGTGTATATGTTTTGTCGTTTATATTTAAAAAATCTGGTACTTCTTTTGGTAACTCTTTGAATTCACCTATGTACTTGCTTAATATATCATAGATTGGGTAACCCTCCTTAAATGTCTTGCTAATAAGGTTGATCATTATCGGCATGAGTGTGGTGCTTTCATTTTTTATACTCAGTCGCATGCATTTGATATACTTGAGCATTCGTAATATGTATCGATTGTCCTTGTAAACGATTGCGTTATTTATATTGTTAATGCTTGTCAGAAGGTTATTCACAAATACACTGCTTCCATCTTTGGTCGTCGTCTCCTTAGCCCCTGCAGTGGGCTCGGCCTCCACCTCCGCCTCCTTATCCGCGTACTCGACCTTCTTGTGCTTCTCCTTCATATCGGTGGGGGGCTGTGCGGCGGTGCGGTGATGCGGCGGTGTGGTGATGCGGCGGTGTGGTGATGCGGCGGTGTGGTGATGCGGCGGTGTGGTGATGCGGCGGTGTGGACCAGACACAAGTACGTTATTTTTACTGCCCCTTTTTTTTTTTCTTCGTCTCACTGGGTGGACCAGCACATATAAGGACGAACAAACAAGGGGCAATGGGCACGATATACTGCTGAGCCGATCACCCGAGGGGCATCTTCCCCGTCGAATCTTCTTCTCCCTTTCCTTCAGCGCAATTGCGAACTCAGTCGAGTACCTTACTGGAGGGGTGCCCCTTCTTCCGCTGGGTACCAACGCTGTGCACGTGCACGTGAAAAAAAAAAATTGTAATAAAAAAAAATAAAATAAAACGCAGCAGGGTCACTTGGTCAGTTGGAGCTACTTACACCTACACGTGAGTTGCTCGCTCAGCAGAGGTCCTTCCCCCTTGTGCGCCCATGAGGAACTTCACCTGCGTGGAGGTCTAAACACAGTATGGCATTAAAAACTGAAAGGGGATAATACGTCGAAATGATTACACAGTGATTAAACTCTGGTCTCGCAAAAAAAATTCCTTTGCATTTGACAAGGGCGATTTGACAATCTGTGCGGAGGGAGAAAAATGCGGTGCGCTTTGCGTTCACAAAAATGAGGAAGCGCCAGGGTAACGCAGCAGAGAAAAGGGATCTCCCTTCCGAAATGGAAAAAAAAAAAAAAAATACCTTACTTTTTTGTGACAAAATTGCGCTTCCCTCCTTTTGAAGGCCAAAAATGGGTCGCTTCGCACTTTATTATTTTTTATTTTTATACATTTTTATATATTTTTTATATTTTTATATATATTTTTTTTCGTGTGCCCCCATCTGTGCGCGTATGCCCCGCACGTGTAAAAATTTCAGCCCCCCTTCCAAATGTGGCGAACGCGCTAAGGGGAATGCATTGCCAAAGTGATCACGCACAGGTTATCATGCATGTGTTTGTTCTCTTTTGCCCAATGAGAAAATAGCCTTAACTTTTTATGGTAAAAAAAAAAAAAAAAAAAAACGATTTAAAACAATTCAGCTTAGTGGTGTGAAAACCTCCTCCACCTATTCATCAGCATAAATGGGAAAGGCAAATGTGACAAGCCATTATTTGTTCTCCCTGGGTGAATCTGCAACAGGGAAAAAAAAAAAAAAAAAAAAAAAAAGAATACACATTCGGGAAGAGATAAAATGGCTTTGCTAATATAGGGGGATTTAAGCCTACTGATGTGGGACCCTTTTTATTTATATGATTAATTTTGCGCCCCTCTCTCCCTCTGGGGAGTTATGGCTATACTGTGAGGTTACTTTTGCGAGGTAAACAGGTACAACCCTGATGGAGTGTCCTCCTCGCACATGCAAAAAAAGGGGGGAAGGGCATCCCCCCCACTTAATTGTCTTCGCCAAATGGTAATTCTTAAATGTACAAAACAATTTACAAAATTATTGTAGAGTTTTTTTTTTAAAAAAAATTAATTCAAAAGGGGGAGAGAACATTAGCTCCTAAGGTAGTGGCTCTCAGAGCGATATGTCAAAGGAGGGTGGGAGGAGGTAGACACAATGGAAAAGAGGACGTGTGTGGACGGTGCCGTGAAGGGGAAGAAAAAAAAAAACGGGTACAGGGGGCATCCCTGTGGCAACGTACGGGGAATTTCCATGTGTGCCCATTCAGACACAACACAAATCAAACAAAACAGCCGAATGAGCAAGCTCCCCAACTGCGCCACACATTACCGCGTCGTGTGTATTGATGCAACGAGTGAGGTGGTAAAGGGGAGACGCCCGTGAAAGGTTCGCCCACTTATGAGGAAATATCGAATCGTCAAAAAAAATGGTGCACAAATTGATCAAGCGGCAAGCACTTCTAAATGATGATCCCTTGTGTGTGTACCCAAGTGTGCACATCTCAGTCAGTTTTAAGTTAATTTCTCCAGTGGAAGCAAATTCATGTGCTCATCAATGTTCTCCTTGCTTAGATTTAGCTCCTAACAAAGTGGAAAAAAAAAAAAAAAAAAAAAGTAAGGTGATGTGCTAATCGGTGGAAAAAAAAAAAAAATAAAGTTGATTGAGTCAACTGGGTCGCTGCACGGGGAGCAAAGCAGACTAGACGAAACACATAGCCGCTTCTGTAACTGTGTCGATGGTTCTCCCTTTCTGTGCACCCCGCTGCGATCATTTCCGCGCGTACGTCTAGGCTGTCCAGGTAGCTGATCCGCTTGAAGAAAATTCGATAGACGAATGAAAGGGAGTACATCACTGAGGGGTGGCAAAAGGGGGGGAAGCGTTTAGAAAAACCATTGCGCTGAAATTAGGGACAAGGCAAGTGTACACTCAGGTGTGGGTACAGTCAGCTCGGAAGAGGAACACAAAAATAGGGGCAGGAAATTTTGCCGCTCATCGGTTCGCTCCTCGTTAAGTACGTATGAACATCCAATTGGAGAAAAAGTAGCTGTTTGAAAAGTATGGTATCCCTGCGAAAAAAAGTAGAAATGTAGAAGAGTAGAAAAGTAGAAAAGTCACAACCACGAGCGTGCATTGGCACGTTCGCTTATGCAGACATGAGCATACACCTAAGGGAGATTTGTCAGCTATGCTTATTCATTTCTGCTTTCTCAAATGCCACTCGAGGGAAAATACCAAACATGGGTGTACAGTCGCTCAGTCTCCCCCCCCTCAGCACACATATTGACGTGGTTAAAACGATGGCGCTTCGATTTCCTCGCCTCTCTTACCAAAAAAGATTTTATTAAAAAATACGGACAGCACGGACATCTTGCAAATATTCTTGTCCGTCTTTAGGGAGCACTTTATATACGCAGGGGTGTCCTGCAAAAATGGAAACGCATTTTTTTTTTTCTCGTTCTAGAGGAGTCGCACTTAATGTGCGAAATATACTAAGTGAAGAAATGAAAAATGGTCTAATTCGCACGTCCACGCGAAGGCGCAACTTTCTTTTTTTTTTTTTTCTCTCTGTCACGGACGTTTATTCGTATCCTTTGTATTCCATACGTTATATAGTTTGGTGCAATCTGCGGGGCGAAGGAAGCACGCAAGGGGGAAGGTCAAGAAAAGGAGACGCATGTGCGGTACATCCATGGGGAGACCTCCCTTGTGGAGACTTCCCTTGTGGAGACTTCCCTTGTGGAGACCTCCCTTGTGGAGGCTTCCCTTGTGGAGACTTCCCTTGTGGAGACCTCCCTTGTGGAGGCTTCCCTTGTGGAGAGACCTCCAAATAGGTGCAGGCCCCCCATCTCCTCCTTCCGCCTCACCGTTAATAACGTCATTATGAGCACCAAGATGATGTGAATAATTACGAAGCACAGGACTAGCATGGTCTAAAGTGGGAGGGGGAAAAAGCAATGTGGTGAAGACGGGGCACCGCAGATGACACAGAAGACAGCGCTGCAGGCAACACCCAGATAACACAGGATACAGCGCTGCAGCCAACACCGCTTCTAACACAGGAGACAGCGCTGCAACTAAAACCGCTTCTAACACAGGAGACAGCGCTGCAACTAAAACCGCTTCTAACGCATCAGACAAGAATCCATCGAGAGGATTACCTCGGGGGAAGACCTCCTCGTCTTCAACTTATAAAGAGGAATGAAACAAACCCTAATTCCAACATTTACAATCCCGTACAGAGAGCAACAGAATATATATATCGCCAAACTTGCAATGATAAAAATATCTAACGGGAAGAACTGCGTGGAGGATAAGATGCCATGTGGGAAATGAACAGATTATGTGCTTATATGAAATTGTGATATTTTCTCACCATTTGGAGGCATGAGCTACTTCTCCGTGTCTCTTCGCTCAGGGTCACAGGAACGAGCACGACGAATGGTCCTTCTAAATGGTCGCTCTATATGGTGGTTCCACCCTAATATGGAGCTAACCCGAGAAAACAGAATCAGAGAAGCGTCGAGCAAATTAAAAATGCTGCTTATTTTCTCCAACACAAAACCACACTTGTAGGCACAGACGGAGTTGAAATACTGCAGGAAAGGTGAAAAAAAAAAATGTATGTATCGAATTGTGAGTATGTACACATGGTACTGTTTCTCGGGAGTGTCTCTTCAATCACGATGAGGTGGACTATTCATCTCTTTTACCTTATCCGTTATGGAGGCTAACAATGATATATAAATCACAAATGAGAAGGTTAGAAATACCAGCCCGGTTATAACCCTGTGGGGCGTGGCACGGAGAAAAGTGCGCGCCAGTGCAACGGGGTGGTATGGCGCGAAGTTGCATAGGGTAGCGTGGCATAGGGCGGAGTGGCATATGGTAGCGTGGCATGGTGCACTGGTGGGAGCACCCCCGCGCGCAGAAGAATTTGCTATCCTTTTTTGTAAAACCTGCATGTGAGCACTATCCCTATGACATAAGATAGCCACGACTCGGACGTCTTCTCAATCTCTTGCAGTTTGTAGTTGTATCTACTCAGGGCCCTGTGAGATTGGGGAAATGGTGGCATGTCTACGCGTTTGTGGAATCTTTGGCAGGCATCTCCCAGCGAAGAGAATCAGTTTAGAGAGGGAACCATTCAGGGAACTCCTCCTTTGCTGGCATGTTAGAATGTCATCCCATTTGTTAGTAGCAACCCTACAGGTAGATGCACCATAGACACTCCCATGTGAAGGGGTAAAGACTCACCTCTGCATTTTCTCTATCCTAAGAATTTCATACTTGTCGCTCCCACGTATTTCGCTGGGCGCTCTGTATTTATGCTGCGGTAGGGACAGAGGGCATTAGGCATTTGGAGAAGGTTCATCAGGCAGCGGGAGACCCTACGGTAGCCCTGGAGTAGCAGCCCTGGAGTGACAGCCCAGGAGTAGCAGCCCTGGAGTAGCAGCCCTAGAGTGACAGCCCTAGAGTGACAACCCTGGAGTAGCAGCCCTAGAGTGATATCTCCAACGCGATGGCGTCCTCCCCACCAGTGGCGCCTACCTTTATCACCATTTCCTTCTCCTTCAAATTTGCAAAGCGAGCCTCTATCTCCTTCCTATCATGCTCGATATTTTTCTGTTGCAGAAATGATAGGGGCAGACAGGCGATGCCGTAGCTCTGCGGGTGTGGGGGGGACGGCACGAACGAGGTGGAGGATAACGCACGTGGAGAATCACACATGAGAGTGCTGAACCGAGTGATGGCTCAACTGGGTGATGACTCAACTGGGTGATGACTCAACTGGGTGATGGCTCAACTGGGTGAGCATCGCTCTGCTTATGTGCCCCGACCGCTTCCCAGCAACGCAGTTCTGTGCCCATCCCCCTAATTACCGTGTATGTGACCCAAAAGGAAACACCAATCAGGACAACGCACCCCATCAGAAATAAGATGGCAGACTCCCCCGCTGCAAAAAGGGTCGAAAAATTGGTGAATTTTTTCGTCACCACGAACTTGCCATTCCGCAACACTTAATGACGACATGTTATTAGTTTTGTCCCCTTTTGTGTAGCTAATTTGACA
>NC_020405.1:687339-688950 GCF_000321355.1 Plasmodium cynomolgi strain B
CTCCCTAACTGTGTTTCATATCCAGGAGGTCCGAAATGTACTCCAGTTCTTTTCCCTTTTCCTGTTTGGTAATTCATAAGCAAAGGAGCAAAAAAAAAAAAAAAAAAAGGGTGATTATATAATTAGGGTTGAATAAGCAGTTATGAATACATATGCTCATGCTGCATGGAGTTGTGAATCCATTCTTTCATGCTGATCATGGCGGCGGGCGTCTCCTAAACAGCCATCTCCACCTATCCCATTTCGGTAGCGCAAAAAAAAAGCGCAGTTTCGCTTATCCGTACCATTGCGAGTTTGTGGCCCGGTCTGTAAACTAGGCCAATTATGGACAGAGCCACTATAAGACATATAAAGTATATCTGCGGAGGGGTGAAAGTTATGCGAGCATGTGTTGTGCTGCGGAAAAGTTGGGTTGTCTACCTCAGGGTCGTCATGTCTTCCCCCTATTTTTACCGTTTTTTTGAAAGACTCAATCACATTTTCGCATGGCACTATGTTGTCATCGAATTCGTTTCGGTAGTAGCCTGCTCAGGTGAAAAAAAAAAAAATGCACACATATGCGGCACGTATGCATGCATGTACATGTATGTGCGTGCTGCTCGACGCCGTGTGCACTCCCGTCAGTACGCTTATTATTCACGTAGAAGTAGGAGAACGGAACCAGGATGTAAGCTTCGAAAATTAGCACCCAGAAAATAACTGCAGGGGGGGAAAGGGCCATTTCAGTGATCGTAGGAAGGCAAACATGAGCAGTTCTACAAATAATGTCAATCCTGCAGTGCGGAGCCCCAACTGCGAAACGTGTTGCCAATGGGGGGAGACTAACAGTGGTAGAACTTGGACACGAGCCTTTGGGTTATTTCCAAGTTTGAAATTTCTACGTCCTAAAAGAATGGCACGTGGACAAAAAAAAGGGGGGAAAAGGAACAAATGAAAGAAGTTGACTCAAGCAGTGGTGAACAAAGTGGCACTTTTACTTTGCCCCTTCTCTTCTCTCCCTTTAGGAGGAAGTACTTACCCCATTGGACACCAGGTATATATCCATTGGTATGAACAGGACGAGGATAAAACTTGTGCTAAGCGACAGAACAAAAGTTGCTGCCGTTAAGAACGTCGACTCGCCTGCCTTCACGAAATGTCTGTAAAATGCCCCGCATGATGTGAATATTAACTGAAAAAAAAAATTGTTCGCGGAAAAAAAATAAATTGGCTAGCTCTTTGTGCTATATTGGGTTGGTAGCCACCATATGGGGGTCCAACCCACCACGGGTTACTAAGCGCTACACGGACGAATGTAGCAAACAGAGTTATATAACTGCATGAGCACCCATGTGTGGGCCATCATCAGGTGCTTATCTTCACCCCACATGGAGACAGGCACAGTTAGCTAACCAAAATTAAAGCGGTCAAAGTGCAGGAAGTAAGCAAATCCATCATAAGACAATTTTATACTCGTTTTTTTTTTTTCTTTTTTTTTCACTATGATGTGCACGAGTAATATTTTTGCAACCCCAGTTTGTTCCTTCTTTTCTTTTTCTCTTTTTTTAAATGGCTTCACTATGGAAGGAAGCTTGCATTGTCAAAAATTGTGAAATCCAAAAAAGGGGAAAA
>NC_020405.1:689220-693268 GCF_000321355.1 Plasmodium cynomolgi strain B
AAAAAAAAAACACGCATGTACAAAAATATATACGTGCGCCATTTTAGCAGCTGCGATGAGTTCTGTTACGCCATCGAAAAGAGCTGCGCGTGGAAAAGATTTACGTAAGGATAATATTGGTGCAACTTTACGTGTCTCTTCCTTTGCATGATTCCTCCAATGGAGGAGTAACTTCATCAAAGAAATATTTCATAAGAATATCTGTACTCAGATAAACGGGCAATAATTGCCCCCTACTGGAGTCCCATAATTCTCCATTGTCATGCTACAGCTCCCACTTTTACTAGCAATTCAGGTGGCCCTTCTCTTGTATGGCACCTGCAAGTACGTTCCGCGAGGTAATAAAAAAAGGGGCACTGACTCAGGGATGTAAGGGGAAAAAAAAAAATACCCCCCACCTGTCTCGCAAAGCCAATCCCACCTGTCTCGCAAACAACCCCACCTGTCTCGCAAACAACCGCACCTATCTCGCAAAACCAACTAGTAGTCTATTTCAAAGGATATAATTTTTGTGGAGTATCCCTCGTAATGGGTGAAGTCATCTCTGCTCATTCTGTTCTCGACGTTCATGTTTGTGTTCAGGTGATCGTACGACAGTTCATAATTCGACTTGCAGCTCTTTTTTTTGAGGCTGTCTGGTTCCTTGAAAAACAAGTTCGTCCCGATGCTGGACGTGTGAATGCCCTTAAATTTGTATTTACTGTTTATTATGCATTCGGGGCACTCGGCAAATAAGTTACTTATGGAGATGGTGTCGATGTCGAACGGGATGTTATCTACTTCGTTCCCGCGCGCTTTCTTCGCGTCAGCGTCCTTCGGGAGATCGCTATTTTGGGGTCCCCCATTTTTTGGCACCCCATTTTTCTGCCCCTCATTTTTTTGCCCCTCATTTTTTGGCCCCTCACTTTTCTGCCTCTCATTTTTCTTCCCCCCATGCGAACTCCCCCGCAGCGATGACACCCCTTCCGTTGCGTCCCCCCGAACGGAGCTTCCCATCTCCTCCGAGCCATCCCAACTTATTAGGTTATCCCCCCGAAGTGCTTGTTCCTCATCATTCGTTAAGTCAATATTTATGCTGTTTTGACTCTCCAGTCGGTTATCCTTCGCCACCTGGTTGGGGCTCCCCTTTGAATGATTTTCCTTTTTCTTTCCCTCCCGTTCATTCTCTATGTAAATTTGATCTCCTTTTTTCTTTCGATAAATATTGAGATTTTTCAATTTTCTTTCATCGCTGTTTAGCTGTGGCAGGTTTAGCATCACCAGCGTTTCCTCTATCGTACTGTCTGAGTGAGTATCCTCGTCACTGCTTCTGCTCATTGTGCGGGGGGAAGAAGAAAATAAGCGCTTCCTCACGAAAGAGAGGGAAAATCACTGCGCATTCGAGTGTTCTGCTATATTTACACCTCCCGCGTGCATCTCCACGTTGCGGGGGGTCCCCTAAATGGTGGTACTTTCCATGGGATGAAATATACCTACCATCAGTCATGAGGGTTTTATTTGTGAGCCACGTTGCATATATTATTTTTTTTTTTTTTTTTTTTTTTTTTTTTATATGCACCAATATCGATTCCAACGTTCACACGCAACAGTTTGACCCTCCCCAGTGAAGGAAGCAACTGCTCCTTTTTGGAGCAGCCAAAGGGGGACATCCCTCTGCATGTAGCCGCGGAAATGGTAATAAAAGAGGCGAACCTTTCCACTCCCCTCCATTAGGGTTAATTTTACAAAATAATCGAGGGAGAAAGAGAGGCCCGTTGATAATTAATTTGGCACAAAAAAGGTTTCCAATGTTAACGAGTAAAGCACGGAGAAATCCTGAAGGGGCGCTTCTTCTCCTTTTTCCGTCTCTTTGCAGTTCCCTTTCGTTTAACCTATCATTGTATGTAAAAGGAGCCCTTCAGGTCAAACTTGTGCTTACAGAACGGGGGTGCACATATGTATATGCACATGTCCGATCGATCCGATGGTTGTTATGTTTGGAGGGGGAACAAAATTGTTGACGTGATGGAAGGGCAAGGGGATATGTGCCCCCTCTTTGGCCAAAGTGTCATGCGATTTATTTATATAGCCACTCCCCCCCCATGTGGTGGGTATGGTATGTATTGGAAGCGTCACTCGCAAAAATGTTTCCTATGCTGATAAAAAAGAAAATGCATTTTTCCAATTTAATGAAAGGGAATACCCACGTGTGTGTGTAGAGGGAGGGGGTAGCCATTTATTTTTGTGGATGGAATAAAACTGTTTCACAAACAAAACCCAGAGGAAAAAAGAACCTCCCCCCCCTTTGCGGCGTTTAACGAATGCGAAAAATTTGCCATTTTGAGGACCACCATTTGTGTTATTCGGCTTCGCGCAAAAAAGGTCATAAAACGGACAGGGAAAAGGAGACACGTTCTCTGTGTAATTTTATATACTATACTCCCCCTGAGGTGTAGGATGTGTCCACATCGACGTGTCAGTTTTGTGCAAACACCTTCGCATCCATTCCTCCTTTTTCCTCCGGCAATGAGAGGATCTCTCCACGTTTCGCAAAAGGGGGTTGGGTTGTCCTAACGTGTGTCGGAGTACCACCGACGAGGAGGTGCAAAAATGCAGAAACGAAAAAAGGGAAAAATGCGAAAAGGGAAAAGGGAAAAACGAAAAGCGAAAAGCGAAAAGCAGGCACGGAAGGACTCCTTACACAAATAAAAGCTCCCATGCACCAAATGGTGGAAAGGTACGACTAGTTCGAACAGCGCCATTAAAATACATTAAACGGCAACTAGGGTTAATCCCCACATAGAGTGCATGTGATGCACTCCTTAAACTTGCATGTATGCGCAGTGTTGTTCTTATTGGGGGAAAAACGAAAACAGTTGCTAAGTTAAAATCGAGATACTCTTTGCAGTTATCGGCCTGATCCAGGACATGCACTCATCCCGATGTTGATAAGAAGCAACCCCCCCGGTCAGACCCCTCGTCAAAAATATTTTCAGCTGAAATGTTTTTCTCCTTTATAAGCGTTTCCACGAATGTACACCAAAGTCATTTTTTTTTTTTTTTCCTCCTTTTTGGCTAGCTCGAAATGGTTTTTTTTTTTTTTTACCCTTACCCGCATTGTTTATTTTGCCAATATGTACAAGCGAAAAAAAGGTGATCACAAATTGAAGGATAAAATGAGTTATGAAGGTCACTTAAAAGGTATATGTACAAACCCCCGTGGGTAGAACAAAAGGCCTATTAACATGGCAACAAAACCGGAGGAAGCATCACCATAGCGATAAAAAAAAAAAAAAAAGGCGATGAGAAAAGGCGCATTGGCACATTAATTCGATGCTATCCCCATATGCACGTTTCGTTTGCTGTGCCATTTGACCAGTTTCTTCACTTTTTTGCCACCAAAAGTGGGAGAGCGTATGACCGATTGGTCAAGCTGCCCCCTGTCAACAACCGACCGACCGCTACCAAAACAGGTGTTGTACTTGTGTGCAGTTGTTCTGACCAGTTGCAAGTTCATTTAAAAAAAAAAAAAAAAAAAATTATTCATTTTGAAGCCCCCCTTTTTCCTGGTGATAACTTCGTTACGAGTTCTCAACTAAACAAAAGAGGTTAAAAAATTATGTTCGCTTTTTCGTTGTATATATGAGCCCAGGGAGGGGGCACATAAGAGCGTAGTATAGATTAGATATGTTGGTGACTCTACCTTTCGTATACGGGCCCACAGACGCGCGAAAAAAAATAGCATCCTCGCGAATATGTTCGGAGCAAAAAAGTGGACCAGGATTAGGATCTCGTCGAGCAGCAGTAGAGCCTAGCTCGGCACGCTCATCTTTTGTTCACGTGAACCATATCCAAACATGCATCTATAAGGGGCACGTAAATATATATGTATACGTGCGTACACGCACATATATGCGCGCAAATATGCCTATAAAATGTGCCGGTTAAGCACATCCACCCCCGCGTACCTGCGCGCATATCTCGCGAAGGCAACAGAAAAACTCGCAAATGTGATTCAGCAAGCACCAACGGATAGGCACATCTATATGCAACAAAATATACATGCGCA
>NC_020405.1:693498-727882 GCF_000321355.1 Plasmodium cynomolgi strain B
CAAAATCAACTGCTTTCAAGTCGCATCTGCTGGAAGCTTCTTTGTGTCAGAATTGTTCTGCGCCTACTTCCATATGCCCATGTTGCATATATAAAAATGCACCCACATATGTGGGCACGGGCACACGCGCCTAACCTGTGCATAGTCAATCCCAACCGGTTCGTGCTTTCTTACAGCCGAGTAGTTGTGACACCCGCGCGCAGCTGCAAGCGGACCTGCTAGATGCAATAGCTTTTCCGCTCCCGAAGGAGTTGCTGCGTTTGTTGGTCATTCTTGAAAAGCTAGGAGTGGTTATACGTACATATACATATACATATGTATATATATATAGATAGATAGATTTTTTTTTTTTTTTTTACAAGTGTTGCATTACTTCTGTCGAAAAAGTATCGCATGTTTTGTCAAAAATTTACGTGTACATCTTCAAATGGCACATACAATTTTGCAGTTCTTTTTTTTCAGTTACATATGAATACCTTCATCTCTTTCCGTTTTTTTTTTTTTTTTTTTTTTTTTTGCCGCTAATCTGTTAGGACTATGCTCCATGGATGCATAGCGTACTGATTCTACGATCGATATGTATGGATGTAAATTTTTTTTTTTTTTTTTTTAAGTTTTAGTAAGATGTTCTAAAGACATTAAAAAGGTAGTACCCCATTTGTTTATCTTTTCTTTTTTGTGTACTCCTATGAACGTATAGAGTACAGCAGGGAAGAATAAAAGATGACCGAATCGATCCCCTGGTTGACAAAATGATTATTCAATCGCTGTATCGATTCTTCACTGTCATCGAACGTTATGGTTAAATAGCGTTCCCTTTTTTGGCTACCTGATATTTTATCTTTCTCTCCTCGCTACACACGTTTATTTTGTGTAGTTATACATATGCATGCATCTTCGTTCGCATGCTCGTGTTTGCTTTTCCGCTTCGTTGCTCTTTGTGGCGGCTAGGTATACGGGCGTGTTTCCAGGGCGGTGCGTTCCCGTCGGCCTCACCCCTGCGTCGTAATTACTTCGCCCTTAGCGATTCGTCGTTCTGCGCGTTTGCCTAGCTGTGTTTGTTTCGTTGTGTTTGCCTAGCTGTGTTTGTTTCGTTGTGTTTGTCTAGCTGTGTTTGTCTAGCTGTGTTTGTCTAGCTGTGTTTGTTTACCTGTGTTTGTCTAGCTGTGCTTGTTTTGTTGCTTTTTTTCGCTTCGTTTTTTCGCCTCGTTTGTTTCTGTTAGTTCTACCCCCGTGGTGCACGGCGTGTCCGCATCCTCCACGCGGGTCTTTCCAAAGCACACTTCCTACTCAGAATACCACCCTTTACTCCATTTTGATTTGCTTCACGTGCACATAATCATGTGCCTTCGTTTCCGAGCCATAGAGCACGCTCAGCAAAGCAAAAGTCGTGCATCCATATCCGTATAGGACTGCCAATCTGCATGTGTATCAGTGTTTGCTTGATTCCCTTACACGCGTCTGCCCCAAGTGATAACATTTTTTAGTTTAAGGGGGCGGTCCATTTACTTCTATGCAGTGGCGCATGTCGGGAAGGGTTCCTCATCCCCACCGCAGTCCAGCGTCAGCGTATTTTTTTTTTGATTAGCATTTTGAGGGGTTTCTTCCCATCCGTGTCTATCACCCCCAGGGAGGAGGTCACTTCGAATTTAATGTATATAGTCCTCCCCGCCCAAAGTGGCAACTTTCGAATCGATTGTATATAGTCCTCCTCCTCCCCCCCAAGAGAGGCAACTTCCAAACGGTGTGTGCACAGGTCGGAAGCAACACGGTAAATCTGTCGGTCTAACGAGCCCACCACGTAATCTGCCCCAGCCGCTTAGCCGCTTAACCGAATATCCGACTAGCCAACTAGCCACCCAACCGCTTATCCGCTTAACCGCTTATCAGCTTAACCGCTTATCCGCTCACCTCGGAGATGAAGGAGAAGAAGAAGGCGGAAGAGGTCACCTCGTGCCGAAAGGAGGCGCGGCAAAAAAGGAGCGAGAAGGTGGAGGAGGACATGAAGGGTGCCACGAAAAGCACACTGGCCGACAGCGACGAGGATTACTCCATCATTACGCTGTGCACAAAATGTCTGTCGAAAAAAACGGAGGAAAATAAAAATAAAATCATCCTTCACAGTAAAGCGTTCAAGGATAACAAAGGAAAAGGAAGATGCAGCGTTAGTAGCAGTACGGACCCCTTGTCTCACCACCTTAACCTTTCCCCCTATTTTGATAGATCACAAATTGTACAAGAAGTGATCCTAATGGATAATCACGAACTGACAGATGTATACGAGTTGGATAGATACAAACTGGGGAAAGGATCCTATGGAAATGTAGTAAAAGCAGTTAATAAAAAAACAGGACAACAAAGAGCAATAAAAATTATAGAAAAAAAAAAAATACACAATGTTGAGAGATTGAAGAGAGAAATTTTAATAATGAAGCAAATGGATCATCCAAATATAATCAAGCTGTACGAAGTGTATGAAGATACAGACAAGCTGTATCTAGTCCTAGAGCTCTGTAATGGGGGAGAACTCTTCGATAAAATTGTCAAGCATGGTAGCTTCTCAGAGTATGAGGCGTACAAAATTATGAGGCAAGTTTTCTCCGCCCTGTACTATTGTCACAGCAAAAATATCATGCATAGAGATTTAAAACCAGAAAATATTCTCTATGTTGACAATTCGGAAGATTCTCAGATTCAAATTATCGATTGGGGATTTGCTAGCAAGTGTTTGAATAATCATAATTTGAAATCAGTTGTTGGGACTCCTTACTACATCGCTCCTGAGATTCTAAAAGGGAAATACGATAAAAGGTGTGACATCTGGAGTAGTGGAGTAATCATGTATATTTTACTCTGTGGGTATCCACCCTTTAATGGAAAAAATAATGATGAAATTTTGAAGAAGGTTAAAAAAGGAGACTTCGTTTTTGACTCAAATTACTGGTCTCGTGTGAGTGATGACGCAAAGGATCTCATTTGTGAGTGTCTCAATTATAATTACAAAGACAGGATAGATGTAGAGGGGGTTCTAAATCACAGATGGTTCAAGAAATTTAAAACAAATAATATTGTTATCAATAAAACTCTTAACAGAGTCCTCATAGAAAAATTTAAAGAATTTCACAAATTGTGTAAAATAAAAAAGCTAGCTGTTACTTGTGTGGCTTATCAACTAAACGAAAAGGATATTGGGAAACTAAAAAAAACGTTTGAAGCCTTTGATCATAATGGAGACGGCGTGTTGACAATATCGGAAATATTTCAGTGTTTGAAACTGAATGATAATGAGTTAGACACGGAACTATATTTTCTTCTAAAGCAATTAGACACAGATGGAAATGGACTCATCGACTACACGGAGTTTTTAGCCGCCTGTCTGGATCACTCCATTTTTCAGCAGGACGTCATTTGCAGGAACGCTTTTAACGTCTTCGACTTGGACGGAGACGGAGTGATCACCAAGGAGGAGCTTTTCAACATCCTCTCCTTCAGCGCCGTCCAGGTCTCCTTCAGCAAGGAAATCATTGAGAATCTCATCAAGGAGGTAGACGCGAACAACGACGGGTTCATCGACTACGACGAGTTTTACAAGATGATGACTGGGGCGAAGTAGGCAATGCGGGCGAGTCGAGTTGGCCTAATTTGTTGCAACTAAATCGATAACATTATGATGGTTAATAATGCTGTGATAATATGATGGCAAGGCGTGCCGAGAAGGAGGCCCCTCCGCCATCTAAACACTCCTAGTGCAGACCCCATCACTTCAGCACTCCGACATCTAAACACTCCTAGTGCAGATCCGATCACTTCAGCACTCCGACATCTCCACACCCCTAGTGCAGACCCCTTCACTTCAGCACTTCGACATCTCCACACCCCTAGTGCAGACTCCTTCACTTCTGCGCACCCCTTGGGACATCCCTTTCTGTGTTCATTCGTCTCCCACTTTGTTTCATTTTGTTTCATTTTGTGTTATTTTGTTTTACTTCTTTTTACTTCTTTTTACTTCTTTTTATTTTTTTGCTTCCCCTCAACCTCGAACAGTTTTTCCCTTTCTGACCATACAATTTAATTAACTCTTTTTTTTTTTTTTTACGCTCCTGCCGTAAAATTCAGCTGACTCTTTTTTTTTTTACGCCCCTTCCACAAAGTTCATCCAGCTCTTTCTTTACGCGCCTCCACTTCCGTCGCCACCTCCCCTCGACGTGCATCCATCTGCATGTCCAAAATGATCATATTTTTTTCCATCCGGTCGTAAGCATTTCGCTTGATTTCTGCCCATTGCAAATCCGACAAGACATTTCTGCTTTGCGGTTTGTACTTCCGCTTGACAATGTTGAAATCTTTCTTCAGATCATTTAGCTTTATTTTTACATAGTTGTATTTATTTTCTGTGAGGAGTTTATCTTCATAGGGACACATTTTCACAGGGATTGAATACACATCCACATCATTTACGATTTGATAATTGGCTCTTCCTTCCAGACCTTCATTGAAATATATTTTTTCTCTCATCGGAATTATGTTCATATCATCGACGTAAGAATACAGAGGGTACTCCTGTTCCGTGTGTTCACCGACTTTCATCGGCTTTAACACTTCGATTTCACCAAAGACCCAACTCAGTCGTCTCAAGGTGGTGCATGCAAAGTGGAAATAATCAGATGGTTGCTTCATAGTGATGTAATGGAGTAGTCTCTCCTCTAGTATCCTTGACCTATGTGTAATGTAGCATACTCTTGCGTTGGCCTCTGACAATTTCGTTTCCTTAATCATGTATGCTATCAAATTGGTGATCTCCTTCTGTTGTTCTTCACTGTATTTATAGCATTGCTCATAAAACTTGATTTTTGTTTGACATAGGATGATTAGCTTGTGGAGGTAGTCGAAGATATCTCCTATTTCTACTACCTCTTTTATCGTTTTTATTTTTTCTTTATATGCATTTTCGAGTTTGTAAAATCTTTCGTTCATTTTGTTAATGTCTTCTTTCAGATGATTATGGCTCACCACTAACTTTTGATATCTTTCATTTGTGTTAAAATTGACTAGCGTTATTTTTTCTGGTTCTGTGTGAGCCTCTTCGTACGTCGCCATGATTTCCTTCAGTCTCTTCTCCAGGACATCTCTTTCCTCCCGGAGCTGGACGACCAGTTTGGATTTCTTCTCCGATTCTGCGGTTGCGCTTCTTACTTTGTCTTTCAGCTGTTCGATTTCTGCGAGTGTGGGAGGGGCGCATGTGCGGGAGGGGTAGTATCTACGCCGACGCATGGGTGGCTCCATTTTGAGCTACCCGTCTGCTTCTACGCATAGACACGCGTATGTACATCCCTCCGCGTAGTCTCTCTCTGAGGATGATCGCCCACTCGGGTCATACTTACCCTCCATTTTTATCTCCATTTCGCTGTGAATGAATTCAATTTCGGTAATTTTTTTTTGCAGTAGTTCGTCCGCGCTTTTTATATTCACGTCTGCTGCTATTTGCAAGCGCTTGTTCTTCATCCTGATATTTTCTATGTCGGCCTGTGGGGGAAGGGGTTCTCTGTAGGTGTTCCCTGCGCGTGTAAGTGGAGAGGTAAGTCCCTCCATTATGCTATCACACTGTGGGGGGGGGGAGACTCTCCCAATTACGCCTCCCTTCATATTACCTTCAGGTTGTTTATCCTCTCTCGTAGACCAGATATTTCGATGTCTTTATTCTTCAGCTCTATTTCACTAAGCTGCTTCATATTGTCTATGCTGAGTTTCATCTCCTCATTTTCTTCGCTTATAAATTTGGCGTTGTTGTTGATTGCAGAAAAGTTCGCATTCCTCAGAGACCTCGTCCATTTTTTTATCACTCCCTTATCCGTGGAGTAAAACGTGTACGAGTGGCCAGCTCCGAATGGTGCCACTTTGATGTGAATGATGTCTTGGTTTTCCCCCAGCTGTAGGTCCTTCGTTTCTTCAATTATCTGTGAGGAGAAAGTTGGGGTTTCTATTACTTTGCAAAGTAGGTGGGAAAAAAGGGTACGCGGTGGGGTTTCCCCACTGTAGAGGTTTCCCCATTGATGAGGTTTCCCCATTGATGAGGTTTCCCCACTGTAGAGGTTTCCCCACTGATGAGGCTTCCCCACTGATGAGGCTTCCCCACTGATGAGGCTTCCCCATTGATGAGGCTTCCCCACTTCCCATGCTACCGCTTTCCAACTGGCGCGTGATTCTTCAGAGGTGAAGAAAAGACCCACCAGCCCCCCTCAAGCAGCGAAAAAAAAAAAAGCGAGTCAGCCAACTGGTGAAAAAAACACTCCTCACATGATCTCAAAAGTGGAGCAAAAAAAAAAAAACATTACCTTATTTTTTACGGCAATGTAATAATCAACCACCTGCACTTCGATCCCTTCTAACAGGAAAATAATAGACGGTCGGTAATCCCCCCTCACTCTGTACACATAAAAAAAATTGGACTTAACGAAGCAAAAGCATTTTACCCACTTATAATCATCAGCATACTTGTTCAACAGAACGGTCGAAGCGTTGTCCTTATTTGTTCCCGCGTCATCCGCATGGAGGTACATAAGGGGCGAGGAAAACTCCTTTCCGTTTTGCCTCCTCTTGGACATGTACACGTGTAGCTCCCCTGAGATGCTGTTTTTCACCGCATTGCTGTTTCCGAAGTGTATTAGCGAGCTGATGTCGAACATTTTGGGGACGGGTCAGGCAAGTAAAGTGGACAGCTGAAAGTGCTGCGCTCGCTCGGCCAGCTGATTGCCAGTTTATTTCGCGAAGCGCCCAACTAAGTGTATTTTTGCCTCACAACGGGGCGCATCACTTACGTTACGTTATGTTGTGCTGTGTTGTGTTGTGCTGCACTGTGCTATGCTATGCTGTTTTTTTTTTTTTTTTTTTTTTTCCCGTTCCCCCTTTTTACCCCAACAGCGAAGAAACTTGACGTGCCTGTCCCCTCAGATGAACAACCTTGGCCCCATTCATCCGTATGTATGTACATGTTCACGCGTGGAGTAAAACTCCGTATGCCCATATATTTTTCCCCTCTCCTGCGTGCACACAAATGGAAAGACGGACATGCGCGTATACCACCCTGAAGGAATGTCTCTCTCCGCGTGAAATGACGACAAGTGAGCAAGCACCGGTAGGCACAGTTCCATTTTTGGCCTTTTCCCGAAATGCATATTAAAGGGAGTATACTTGGGCCCACGCGAATAGTTGCGCAAATTTGTGCAGGTGCAACCAAAAAGACATACGATCGTGCATACGAACGTAAATACGTATGCAATGCATGACCTGTCCATTCACCCCACGCACTGGTGTCGAGCGAACCATTTCCTCCCTGTTGAACAAGGAAAAAAGTAATGTATGAAAAAGGGGCTATGCGCTTACAGTACATGTGTGCATCCCTTTGCGGATAAACGCGCAGCGTAATTTATGAAAACTTTGAACAGATCCCCTTTCTACATTTTCCCCCCCATACAACATGTACAATTTGCGAAAAGGAAGAAAAGAAAACGAACCCCAGAGATATGTGACCTCAAAATGACTTCGCACAACCGAAAGTGTTTCCAATAACTCCATGCCAATTTGGTCAGTTACATTTATTCACAAAAGGTTTCTTAAAATGGAAAATAAATTCACCCCCCTTGGTGTAATTTTCCGTTCAGTTTTCGTCATTTTTACCTGACCAGTTCACGCAAAATTGAAGTCTTTTCACGTTTTTTTTTTTTTTTTTTTACATAAAGGTTGATATAACCATGTTGATTTCAATGCGGCCTTTTGGTAAGAACCTTTTTACATTTTTCCTGGGCGTTATATGGGAAAGGAGGTGGTTATAGGGAAAGTAGGCCTTCTCAAATGAATATATATTTTATCTTTTAAATTGTTGCAAATTGAGGAAAAAAGAAAAAAAAGGGAAACATTTTTATAAAAAGAACAAAATGTACTTGAAATTTTCTCATGCACGATATACGTACATTGGGAAAATGTTTCATGCGTTTTTTTGCTTTCCTTTTTGCGGAGAAAGTGACAATAAATTTCCCTCAAGAGAATCAACGAAATGTTAAAAAATTTAAAAGAAAATATGAGCGGCGTGCTTACTTCCTGGCAGTAACATTTGGTGCATTTTTAAAACCTTTAAAATACATTCCCCGATGTACATACACGGAGAGGGATATGCGCGGCTTCGCACGGTCACGCATAAAAGGTCAACCATAAGGATGCTTAATTTAATTTGATATGATGTAAGTGCATATAACTGTATTATTTGAGACAGTTTGTCCGAGTGGTTAAGGAGGTTGACTCGAAATCAACTGGGCTCTGCCCGCACAGGTTCAAATCCTGTAGCTGTCGTTTTTTTGGCGCCCTGGAAAACGCAGAACACGAGAATGAAAATAAAAATTTATACATATAAATTAGTGAGCGCTGATATTTAAGGTGCCCCGGAATCATGTACCCATTTGCGATTGCAAATATTATTCGAAAAATAATAGAAATTAATGAAAAACGGATGGAAAGTATTTTCTTTTCAGCCAAGTAGGGCGCAGATAACCGTTGATTTTCGCGTCAAAGGGGAGAGCCAAAAATTTTCATATTTACACTTGACCGCCCGTTTTGCCCTTAAATTATTACCCCTTAAATGTTAAGCAAACCCTTACAATGGTTACGCTATCGAAATAGGCACGATTCAGTCTTATTTTTAAAATTGATAGATGCTCAATTTGGGGAGGATTCCCCACCAGGAAAAAGTTCCTCACCTCATCTTTATCTCATTACCCATTTTTGCATTCCTTTTTTATTGCTTTCCACTTTAAGTAACTTTTTTTCCCCATTTTTGCAAATTTTTTTTTTTTTCAACTCTGTTAGCTACATGTAAAGGTTGAACGGAAAAATTGAATAAAGCTTTTACAGCATGGCTTGAAAAAAAAAAAAAAAAGGAATGCCAACAATAGCAATTGTTACATCCTACACATTTGGTGAGTTTCCTCATGCGGCTTTGTAGAACTACTTGTATATGTGTAAGTGCATACGGTTGGCGTTTCATGCGTAGGATGGCGTATGCATATATAAGGGTGCCTCCCACGCGAACATGGGTAAACTTAATTGTCCCCACTGCTAAGGGGGATTCCCATTTTTTGTGCCGATCTTCACTTAACAAATTGATCATCGCGCGAGAAGTTTAAAGAAAGGGGGGATAATATAATCGCCCACGTGTGAGTATGTTGATAAATATATAAGCACATGTGTGAACATATCGGTGTACGTACATCCACATGCACCCCTGCGGTCTAATGTGCATATAAGCTATAAAAAGGTAATGCCTGGTGCACAAAAGAAAAAAAAAAAAAAGATTGCTTTATGTACAAAGCTGAGAATTTTATGTTAGTGGGGTTACCCTACGTATGAATACATTTTTCGCTGTAGAAAAAGATTGCCACTTTTTTTAAGGTTTTTTTTTTTTTCTCTCTCACGTATTTTTGCATATATCGATGTAGGCAATGCGTATGTACCTGCAACCCAGCGGAACATGTAAGTACATATTCTCGTGTAAATGGAGTGTCCCTGTAAGAGGGCTGCAGACATGCCTCGTATTGCTTGCGCGAGTTTTTTTTCTTTTCTTCAAATCTGCGCATGGGCATATGCATGTGCACATTTGTGAGCAGCCCCAAAGCGCAACAGCCACTCTGAGGGAAATTTGCAAGTCACGTATTTTCGCTCGTCCCCGTTCTACTTCACTCAGATTATTCTTTTTTTTATTTTAACGTTATATATGTATATGTGTATATATGTATATGTGTATATATGTATATGTGTATATATGTATATGTGTATATGTATATATGTGTGTTATATGTATACATGGTTATGCTTTAATTTTTTCCCCTTCACTTTCTCTCCCTTCCCATTTATCCGTCCACAAACGTGTGTACAATCGTTACGTTATTTTTTTACCTTTGCGCTACGATATACCCACGTTTATAACCCCCCACAAACCACCTTTTTTTTTTTTTTTTTCTTCTGATTTATATACTCACAAAGTGGTGAATCGAAGGAAGGCGTGAAGGACATGCCGTTTTCCCCTTCCAAAGCGTTGAAAAGCCTTTTTTTTTTCTTTTTTTTATTTCAATTTGGTACCATTTTGCAGCAAATGCAAATGTGTAGATAGGCGTTTCCTTCATTTTCCACTTTTTTTTTTTTTTGCATGAATTTGTGTATTTTTTTTTTAGCTCTACATTTGGGGCAGCATGTTTTTATGCCACGTTACGCTATCTGTGGTTGTTTCGTGTCGTTCCCTTTTGAGCTTCACCTTTTATGCATCAGCTACGCAAAAAATAAGTGAATGCAAATACAATTAGGCCTTAACATAGACGCAGGGATATGTTTAAGCTGATCTGCGAAACGGGGAGGGGGGCAGGTCATCACACGAGAAAAGGTCCCCGTGTGCACGTCTGCAAAAAGGCGGGATTCTCCACCTGTGCGCAGTTAAGGATGTGTGTTGGGTTGTCAGATGATACAGCACGTTTTAGGACATATAAAAATGCATTTTAAAAAAAAACAAAACAAACTCGCAGAAAAATAAAGCAATAAAAAAAAAAAAAAAAAAAAAGACGAAGTTTTGTTTCAATTTTTTTATGCTTCCTCATTTTTATGTCATAGGAACATTTTCCGTAAGCCTCCGTGGCCTTTCTTAATGTTCATCTCGAAGCATTATATTTCCACGCCACATTTTAAGTTTTTTTTTATTTTTTTTTATTTTTCGAGTTTTTTTCCACAATTTGTGTGAGCATTTGCTTTTCATGTGTTCGAATTTTTGCTCTTCCCTCTACGAAGTTTTGCTTTTCGCCCGCCCTGCATTTCCCCTTCTCCATTAGGCCTGACTTCTTCAATTAGCGAGCGTGACCAAAGAACTGCCTGTCAATTCGTTTGCAATTCTTTGCCATAGCGATTGCGCTAATTTTTATATAAAGACAGAGGGGGGGAAGTGCGCGAGCTGTGAGATATTTTACGTTGAATGGGCTAACCGCTGTGCCACCTACTGCCTTCACATGTGTGTATGGATAGGAGGCTGGCACGATTGAATGGGAGCACAAGCGTGCGTATGTATGCACGTATGTATGTACGCGTCTGTGTGTATAGACAGGTACGTACACGCCCCCCTCTCTCTCCGCCATTCATTCGCGCGCGTGTCCCCTTTCTCATCCGCGTGGTAGTGCGGCGAATTGGGATGAGAGCGCTGTACACATACACGCATATCCCCCTGCGTAGTATGACTTCGTGCGTCCGTTTAGCTTTGCTTCATTTTGCACCTGCCAATCGCAACACGTTTTAAGTTCTGTTGGAGATTAAAAACTGAGTTTTTGTTCATACACTTCGGCTAGATGAAAAGGCCTCCTTTTACTTTTTTTTTCCCCCTTTTTGTGTGTACGTACATGCATTCATGTAGCCATGCACGTGCGTGGGATTACCCTCTATCTGCGCATACCCCAGTATAGGCGCTTTTCGCACCTTTCTGACTTCCCCCCTTTTGCGTGAACAATTACCTGTGTTGGTTTGTGAATTCCGATCCAGTTTGCAGTTATACGTACACACGGTGTTGCCTCGCAGTTTGCATTCCATTGCCAGCTTCGTTATGCTGTGTTTGCTCCTCTTCCCCACCACCACCACCATTTGGTGTTAATTAAAAATTCATAGCCGCGTGGAACAGCACCCCCAACGTGGAAAAACATTTCCTACGTGTGTGCATGTACCTTTGCAGTCACATCTACCCAACTGCGCGCGGCGTATGCGTTCGCGAAATGAGTATCGGGCACTAGGGACCGTCCAAATGGTGCGAAAGGGCAACCGCACTTCCTTTTTAAATTCGTAACATTTTATCTAGTCACTGCGTACTTGCGTGCATGTGTGTATGTATATGCGTATGTACTGGCGCGTATGTACTTATCTCTGCGCACATACTTACCTATGCGTACGTACTTACCTATGCGCACGTACTTACCTATGCGCATGTAACTATCTCTGTGCATGCCCAGGGGGATGCGAAATTCAGGACGGTTACACACAGCCCCATTTTGCTTGCACCACATGGGTGAAGGACGTGTACATATCCTTCACTCACCTCGCATTTGCCAAATGTGGTTGTTTTAAGGTATATAATATATAGCGTTTTTTTTTTTTTTTTTTCTTCCCCCTCCGCTTCATTAAGACAAGAAATAGTGCCCCCCCCATTTGTTACGCCTTTTTAAATAATCCCATTTGTGAAAATAGCAAGTGGGCATTTTTAACCTGAAGAAGGAGGCTAAGCTGGGTCATCCTAAAGGGTTTTTTTTTATATACTGCCGAGCCTGGTTCTATAAGGTTTACTTTTCCCCCGCCCCTTTTGCCACCAAATTTGCAGTATCAAGTACTATATATGGTTCGTTCTATAAGAACGCACATGTATACACATATGAGTCTGTGTATACATCAGCATAAGTTCTGTTTGCTTTTTTTTTTTTTTTTTTCTTTTTTCCGCCATCTTCTTTTTTTTTTTTTTGTCACGTTCATTTTCCTTGTGTACACAAAAAGGGGTGGGAGAACATCCCTAGCAGCTGCATGCAAAAGAGGGACACGTGCACATGTACATGTGGCTACACAATTTGCGAATAGGTATTTTGTGGGCCAGCGGAAAGGGCAAACATAAAATGGGAATATGAATCTTTTTTTTTTTTTTTTTTTGGAGGGGGGGGGCCAACCGCGAGTGTGAATGAAGGCACACGCATGGCACACGCGCAATTCTCGAGGGAAAACGTAAAAGCTTACGCTAACGTAACGTTACGTGCACAAGCGCGGGGGACGATAAAAATGTGAAGCCATACGATGACCCTCGCGTGGACCCATCAGCCAAAATGATTCACAGTTTCAGTCTGAGCAAAATGAATAGCGTAAAGAACCAAATGGTCCCTGCGATGCTGGAGATGCAGACGGCCCAGGTGACCCCAGTGAACGGCACAAGCAACAATGCGCAGCTGCGAGTAGGGAAGGCAGACTTTAACAGCGTTTACTTGGACATACTAAACATCCATGACTCGATTGTGAATCATTTACAGACGATAGTTATTCACGTTTACAACATGGTGGAGAAGTCGCTACGCTCCTCAAGTGGGGAAGACTCCTGTAGGGATATGCACACGGGAGGAGGTACCCACTGTAATGGCTCTAGCGCTAGCTGTATTAATGTCACCAATGATGAACGGAGTGACTCAGCAGGAGGGGGTGTTGTTTCTTCCTCAAATGGAGCCACGCGTACCGATGGAAAACAATCGTGTACACATATCAACAGAAACACACACGTAAAAATAGAACCTGTGGAAGGGAATAGCAGTGATCGTTCCGAGCATGCCAATGTAGGGCAAGGAAGGATGCCAAATAACGAGATGGACAAATTATCGAACAGTTCGGAAAAGGGCATGGTGGACCCAACCCAGGAGGGAAGAACTAACCACTCGGTAAATACGTATATGCCTGGGGAATGCTGCGAAAGGGAAGAAAATATTCCATCAATTAGCAGTGCAAAGGAGTTGAAGTGCGCTAGTGAGTTGAAATGCGCCAGTGAGTTGAAGTGCGCCGATGAGTTGAAATGCGCCAGTGAGTTGAAGTGCGCCGATGAGCTAGCTAAAAGGACATCCAATTACGATGCGCCAGTAGAGTTAGTCATTAACAAAATTGAACCCAAGGCAACCAAACGTGAAAAGTTTCATGGGGAGAATCCCCACAAGGGTGACAACCCAAACGTAGAGGAAGTGATCAAGGAAAATAAACTAAACCTGAGGAAGCACATTGTCTTGTTGGAACTTCTAAAGTACGTCATGGTGCACTCAAATAATTCACAAGCTGATTTGCATAGAGACAAAATAGTGAACCCACAAATGGGAGGTAATAATCACATGAACATGTTAAAAAGAAATTTTGATTTTTTAAAAATGAACTACAACTCAGATGAGAGCATCTGCTGTGATCCCAATCTTTGCAATGTGAACTCCTCCAGCATTAACATTAAGTACCTTAATATTATAAGCTACTACATGGATTTGCTTTCCCCCTTCAATAAGTTTCACGAGGAGAACCCGGGAGGGGACAGCAAGTGGGCGAAAAGATGCGTGGGTGGGGACGTAGATGGGGACGTGGATGGACGCGTGGATGGAGACGTAGATGGACGCGTGGATGGGGACGTATATAGACGCGTGGATGGAAACGTAGATGGAGACGTAGATGGAAACCTAGATGGACGCGTGGATGGAAACCTAGATGGACGCGAACAGCTCACGCTTGTGAGGAAGAAGCTGGACGATATTGCGCTCAATTATGATGACCTCGTGGAGGACATTCTAAAAAACAACAACGTTAACGGTTTTACTGAAAGCTACCTGTACGCTTTGAAGGACAGAATTCTGCAGGAGGAATTTCCACACCAAGGAGCAACTGACATGTATGGGGGAGATGCGGAAAGGCTCAGCAGGATCCTCCTGAGTGGTCTTAAGAAGCAACCAAGGGGGCTTGCAACCCATGGCATGAGTCGACCAAATGGGGATGTACACAGTGGAAGGTACGTCGGGGGTGCTTCCATTGGGAGTGGTACCATTTTGTCCAGACATGCCCCATACAGCCATTTCGCGCATGCCGTCGAAAGCGTTAGTGATCGTCAGAACGAGGACTTCCTACGTAGTGTGAACCCGTTTCCTGGCGGCAACGCGCAGGAGGGGGAAGTCCCCAATTGGGGTCCCCCCAATGGGTGTATGACAAGTATGGCGGGTGTATCCCATAGACCCGGTAGAAACAACCCAATCGGAAAAAAAGCCGTCCATCACAACAGCTTCGTGCCGAAGGGTTATACCTTCACGGACGGAGGAGGGGCCTTCCACAAAGGGAGAAACCGAAACGGTGATGAGAGCCAAAACGGTGATGAGAGCCGAAGCGCTTACCACAACATGATGTGCGAAAGTGCGCAGAGTTATAACCATCTCTACAACAACAACGATAGCGGAAGTACTTCTAATCATGTCAGTTCCACAGAGATGAATTCCGCGCACACAATAGGGGGTCTTCCAGCAGCGGGGATAAAACATGTGGTGAAACAAATTTCGAAGGAACACGCGGAGAATTCAAACAAGCCAATTCGTGATGACACCGTGATGAATTACAACCACTACTCTACAGGGAGAATGTACAGACAGGAAAGTAATCTCATTCCGCAGAACAAGTACTACAACCAAAATGGGAACGATCATTATGGGCAATATTACAAGGGGGGGTATGCAGGGGGGAAAGAAGGCTTCAGTAGTTATCTAGGCAATTTTAAAACTGGTATAAAAATGGAAAGAAAAAAAGATCATTTCTTGAGGGGATCTGAAATGATTACATGCACAGGTCAGAACTATTCGAATGATACGAACAGTGGTAATGTATGGGGGTACCAGCATGTCGGTACGCTTCATGCGCAGGGAAGGGATGATTATGATGAGAATGACCCGCGTAGATTGTCACCAAGAAGAATCATACCAGATGAGGAACAGAATCAGGATGGCGGTTTTGCTTCTCCCCCTCAGAGGAATATAAAAAATGGAACAAAACTGAAATTGGTCGACGGGGTGGAAGCGGGGGAGACGGATGCGGGGGAGACGGATGCGGGGGGAAGGGAACACCTCGGAGAAGCGAAAAATGGTGAAAACGAGGAGGACAATTCGCACAACTGGGAGAATTCGCCTCACCCACATCACTCGCATCACTCGCATGAGGAGAGCCGAAACAGGGAGGCCCGTCGTCACCATGATGGAGATACCAGAAGGGACGCGGAAAAGACGCACTCCAGAATGAGGAGCAATAAACATGATAGTAGTTACTACACAAATGACAAACACTTCTTCAGTGCTACCCCTAGCTTTGATGATGGGACAAATTGGGAAGGCCTCCAAGGCGGAAATGATGATGGTCCATATGTACATAGCTTTAATGCCAAGAGAAAGAGTTCCAATCATTACAGTGGAGGCGCATTAAAAAGGACCACGTCTGATGGGAGATTCAATATGCACATGAGAGGAGGAGAGCAGATGGTAGACAATGATTTCCTAAATAGAGACAAGGACTCCTCCATGGGGAAAATGCCAACGAGTTCTTTCATCCAGTTGTATCAAAAAAATGGTGAAGATATTCTGGGTACACAATTTTGTCATAACCTATCCAGGAGCAATAGCCTCAATAGTTACAATAGGCCGAGCTGCTTTTCCTTTTATGCGCAGCGCCTTCGGGATGGCTTGCCCAGCTGGGACGCTCAGGCGAAAAAGTATAATAGCCGCTCCAACGGAGGCACAAATTATACGAGCGGTAAAAGTAGGCAAAATAATGATGAGAGTAACGGAAGGCACAATAACGACACGGATGGAAGGGGTAGCAATAACAGCGGGGGGTACAGTCACAGTGCCGGAGGTGGCAACAACGGAGTCAGTCGAAGCAATGATAGCGGTAGTAACGATAACGATGGTGATGATGACAAAAATGGAGAACATCGACATAGAGGGAAAAAAGATTATTACGATGATAAGGAAGACGAGGAAGAGGAAAATGAAAATGAAGGACGTGGGAAGGACCATTCTGCAGACCATACCAATCAACACACTTTGCAAGATAGTGGAGAAAAAAGAAAAAAAAATCAATTTGGTATGACCACGAATGATGTGCGCGAATACGTGCAACATAATGGAACCAAACAGAGTAATTCTGAAAATCTTGTTGATGATCCTAATGCATATTCGCGGAGGAACGAAGGGGGGGAATCCTTTCTGGAGGATCACCAACTGATGGAGTCAAGCATAAACGAAGCGAAGTACGAGGGACATGGGAACAATTCGGGGGGCCCCAACCAGGTTGGCTTGCCTCAGCGCATGGGCGTAGCTGGAGGGGCGATCAATGTGGACAGCGCGAGGAGCCAGCCGAACAGGTCTAACAGGGCGAACCGGACGAGCGAGCTTAACCAGCCCAGCCAGCTTAACCAGCCCATCCAGCTTAATCAGCCTAACCAACCTAGCCAGCCTAACCAGCCTAGCCAGCCTAACCAGCCTAGCCAGCCTAACCAGCCTAGCCAGCCTAACCAGCCTAGCCAGCCTAACCAGGCGAGCCTCCCTGACAGTGCCACCTTGGGCAGCTCGTGCAACTTCATCCCCTTTGGCGGCCAAGTCAGCTTCCCAGACAGAGCCAACTACGGCCACTATGGGGGGTTCGAAAATTTTGGAAGCTACGGTGGTTACAGCAACTTTGGCGATCGCAGTTACGGGAGTTACTCCAACTGTGGCAACTTATGCAGCTCGTACAGTAAAGTCAGGGACGACAGGACAGTAGCGAGAAGTGCCCTAGCGCATAGCAGCGCGGAGACGCCAGAGGGGAGAAGTAGAGTCTTGCCGGCAGACGAATTGAGGATTCGAACCGGTGCAGGCTGTCCTATGGGCACAAACAACCAGGTGCAGTTTCATAACCAGGGAAACAACCCGATGAGCGATCGGATGGGCGACCGGATGAGCGACCGGATGAGCGACCGGATGGGCAACCCGATGAGCAACCCGATGAGCAACCCGATGAGCAACCCGATGAGCAACCCTATGAACAACGAAATGTACGGCCCCCCCACAGACGCACACATCAGCGCAGGGGAAAGAAACAGACCGAATTGTAAACCAAGCATGGTAAACATGCGTGAGAAAAATGAAAGTATGGAACATGATTTGATTAACTTCACGAACAATGCATACGTAGACATACACAAAATAATACAAAATGATGATCTGTTGAAGAATGAGTTGTCCGGATTGGAAGAGTCTCTCCAGCTAGCCAACGCATCAACAAAAGGTAATAAAAAAAATACAGCCAAATATAACTCGAACGAATTAGAAATTTTAATGATGTATGATAGCTGTAAAAATATGCTTAAGTCGTGCAACATGTTACGGAGTGAAGAATTAAAAAATGCAGATGGGGATGAGTACCTCGTGAATGAGACTTGCATCCCTGCCAACGTTTTAACAAACAATGACATGATGAGCGACAGTTTGAATGCCGACATAGAGAAAATTATTGATATAATGAGCACAAGTAAGGTGAAAATGGGGGGCAAAGCACACATGGAGTGCGCCCCAATATGGATGAACAATCGAACGACGTGGATGTAACGTCATCCTCCATTGTGTTACACCCAAACGGGGAGATGCTTCTCCCACGTGCACATATTTCACTCCAGTTCCATAAACTTCACTCCGCTTCCACATAGTTCACTCCACTTCCACATACTTCACTCCGCTTTCCCCCTTTTTCCTTTCCTTTTGCGCGAAAGACATGCAGGCAAAAAGCAAAGACAAGAAACGGAAGCTGAGCTCTATGAACTGCCCCCCAAACGATCGCACCTTTCCCAACGGGGAGAAGAAGCCAGAATATATGGGCGATAAATGCAACTCGAAAAAAATGCCAAGAAATTCAGAAGACAAAAGGAAGAAGTATCAAAAGATGGACATAAGGACACTAAACAAAAATGTTCAGAAAAATAAAGAAGTATGCAAAAATTGCTACATCCACTATGACAATAGTAAGTCCAGTTACATACTGACGTTCATAAATAGGAAGCAGAAGAAGCAAAGGAAACTCTTCCCTGTCAACCCAAATGAAAAGGACGAGGCGTATGTCATTCAAATTATGAATTATATTGAGAAGCTAAAGGACCAGGAAAAAATTTTTGGAATTAGTAAGAATGACGAAATGGGGGCCCTGCAAAGGGGTGAGGTGGCTAATCTGCACAGAAGCGAAGGAGGAAAACCCGGAGCAGACCGACGCAACTACGACAAAGATCAACAGATGCAAGAAAAACACATGGACAGAGAACCATACGCAGAAGTAAACCTTCCAGAGAAAGACGAAATGTGCTCGAACAACCTAAACTTGTTAAACAAAAAAATGAATAACTTTCTGAGTGGAATAAACGATCAACTGTACATGGATCCCCAAATGAATTTCATCCCAGAGCATCTACCATTTATCCAGAACGTGGGAGGAAATCCCAATCTGAGTCACGTGAATATCTATGACGATGTGAATGCTCCCTCCGGAGTTGATTACGTTAACTTTAATTTACTAAACGATGGGCACTCGTTTGAAAATTTACACCTGATGAACCCATGCACGAACAGCGTGCAGAATTTGAACCCTTTTTTTAAGGTCCACTCTAAGAAGGGGGATTTCTCCACGCGGATGAATGACCAATATGTGGGGGATGTCATTGGGGATGTCATGGGAGGAGGAGAGGTCAACACAGGGGGGGAGAGTATCCATGGCGGGGTAGCCACTGATATGAACAACAACAGCACCAGTTGCCGCAACGTCGGTTCGGGAATGAACAGTTTTTCGGGTCGGAGAGGGAATAGGCGCACCTGTCACTCTAACGGGGGCAGCCACAACCGCGGGAACCACTCAGGCAACAGCCCCTTTGCACCCAACGTGTACGAAAACGCCATGATGCATCAACCCATGAAGAACGTTATGTACCCAGGAGAAAATAACCAGGCGATGAATCACCAGAAGGGTCGAAGTAGTGGAAACCCAACCAACACGAATGACCAGTTCACCCCTATGAATATGTTCACGAATGCAAATTTTTCGAACTACAACCAGAGTAACATGCCCAATAGTTGCGAAAACGAAATGATGCATAACTACAATTCAGTTAGGAATGACTATGGGGATAACATGCTCGTCGAATCTAACTACGATAGTGACCGTGTCACGGCCGGGGGGCGTACCATGCAGCACAACGAGTAACAGCAGTATGCGCAAACGGAAAAAAAAAAAAAGGAGCAGTTAACAGATCAGTAGTTCACCACATCTAAATCTCAGAAATGTCTACAATGGTTTATAAAAATGCCCTAGACGTTGGCAATGTTGAATGAGAGAGTATCCACGTGGCGAGCATCCCCATGATGCGTAATCTCTCCAGCTTCGTTGAAAAGGAAGAAAATTTTTTTTAAAAAAAAATACCTTCGGGTTATTTGTATCTTCCAAAAAAAAAAAAATCGAATTAGAGACCCTTTAACTGTGTCTACTAGTACACATTCCATTTGAAGTTTTGATGTTTATGATTTCCAAAGCAGGCGTGCATTCGCTCCTGCGTATGCACTTGCATCTGTACAGATGCAAAATGAGGAACTAGAAAAAAAAAAAAGAAAAATACCACCAGAGGTTGTTCCCACGGAACGGCTCTGTGGCGAACCAAGGGGTAGGAAGACATGCTCACGCATTAGCTTTCCTTCCCTCCCCCTTTACCTATGTGTATCCCCTATTAGACGCACCGAAACGGGAAGGCGCGCGCATGTATTTGTTTATTTTTTTTTTTTCTGCGCCCCGCACGAGCAGATGCCATTATGTGTAAATACACACCACTATCTGTGCATCCCTGTTCAGCTGTATTTGTGTGTCCTTTCCCCTTTTGGTAGTTGTAAATTTTTTTTTTTTTCGCCGTGCTATACCAAGCTTGTTACCCACTTTTTTTTTTTTTTTTATTTCCCATTTTGAGTTGTGCCAACATCGTGTGAACTCCTTTCCCTTTTGGACAATTCGACCCTTTGTTTTTTTGTATAACAAAGCAGGGAGCGCATAAGATGGATAAGAGGCCCCTCATCAGGTTGGAGGTCCCAAATGACAAAGCCCCCCTCCCCCACAATTTTCTACATGGTAAAATTTTAACATCTCCTACTTGTGTCATCAGGACGGATATATGATATCCCCTCCGAATCGCCGATGCGAATAGGAAACGTTCATTTCCAGGGGGGGGGGAGAAAGTTACAAAAGCATAGCAGTGCCTTTACGTCACGTGTTCGTACTCCTCATCGCTTTCGCCGAGCACATGGCATTTGTATTTCTTACTTGCCTTCTTCATTTGTACGATGGTTTTTTTCTGCCGCTCTGTAGGTGGCACTATGCTATCCGCGACAATCGCATCGGTAGAGGCACCCCCCCCTGGAATGTCTCCCTTCCGAGAGGTGTCCCGAAAAAATAACTTGCGCAAATCTTTTATGTAATTCAAATTTTTTCTTTCTTTACTGGCCAGGTAACTGTGGACATTACTCGCGTTAATGTCATTCGCCTTCTTCAGTGCCAGCTCATTCCGGTAATCATTTTCGCGTTCGTTCAGGTAATCATTGAACTGCTGAATCTTCACGTGGTCTTTGTTCTCCGTTATTTTCATGTTCACCAGGTCGATGTCGATGTTTATTTCACCTGGGGAGGGGTGCGATGGGGAGAGGTTCATAAGGAAGTATGCACCGCTTAAACGTGAACAATGTAATGTGCGCATCTTGCATTATACTGCGCGACAACGTTGTGGAAGGGTAGTCCCTCCACTTAGGGGGATTCACTCAGGAGGACTCACTCAGGAGGATTCACTCAGAACTCACTCTGAACTCACTCGGAGGCATTCCTTATACGCCCCCCCCACAAAAGGGAGATGAGTAAAGCTCTCTACTTACCATACTTCTTCCCAAAAATTTCGTAATACTTGTCTATTATTTCATTTTTTATTTCATCGTCATAATTGGAAAAATGTACATCGGGATTGTTAAACTCCTTTTTGATGTCATCCTCAAACCAGTCAATGCTGTCGTCTATTATTTTTGTATGTTCCTCGTTGGCTGAATTTTTCAGCATTTTGTCCCTCAGATTGAAGGCTGCAAAGAAGGGGGGGGGGGGAAAGGCACAAAATATGTGGAGTACCAACAGGGTTGAGTCAATCTCCGTGCAAGGGAGAAGGGGTAAAAGTCGGTAATGTGAAGAGTGTAGCCACTCGCACACATTCGAGAAGACTCCTTCTGCAAAACTGCACTTATTTTTTAGCTACCTTTCTTGAGAAAGGCATTACTGGGATCGAAGTAGTTTTTGTAGAGAAAGGGATTTGAATTTTTCATCGTTGCAAGGATCTTCTTGTGGGTATTTTCACTATCCTCTGTCGGGGTAAAAAGCTTGTTAATCAGAGACGAATCATACAAGGGGTTCTCACAAAAAAGGCATTGCCTATATTTTATTTTCGTGCAATAAATTTTCCCACATATTAAACAGTTGGCGTATATCTGATGGCTCCTCCCATTGCATGTACAAATATGTGTGTTTTTTTTTTTTTTCTTTTTTCTGTTCCTCCTTTTCGTTCTCATTCTCCTCGTCACCTTTGGCTTGCTCATTTTCGATCAAATTTATAACCGTCTTTAATGAGTAGGACTCTTTCTTCATGTTGAAGAACTCGAAGTAGTCACTTACGGCCTCTCCCTTCGCGTTTTTCTTGGACTTTGTTTGGTCTTCCTCTAACTGGGTACGACCATCTTTATGCCCATGCTCTATCACTTCCAATTTGGTTGCGCCCCTCCGTTGGGTTGCCTTCGCGGGGGCTTCCACCCCTTGGGCTTCCTTCCCTTGGGCTTCCTTCCCTTGGGCTTCCTTCCCTTGGGCTTCCTTCCCTTGTGTTTCTTTTCCTTTTCCTTTCCCTTTTCCTTTTCCCCTTTGTGCTTCTTCCTTTTTTGCTTCTTCCTTTTTGGGGGTTACCCCATTTGGCTTATCACCATTCGGGGAGTGACCCCCCCGTTTGCTGTTTTTCTCTTTGTTCACCTTTGTCGGTGTTTTTTTTGGCCCTGTCTCGTTTGCTAGCCTTACTGCCACATCGAGGGGGTGCTCTCCACCATGGGTGATAACATCATTGGTGCTTCTCCTCAGTTGATCCTTATTTTGGTCCCCTTCCATTTGTCCGACCCTTTTTCCCTTCCCAAGACCCCCCCTATTAGGAAGGACCTTTCCATGTTTATCCTCACTAGGAATCACCCCGCTTGTTCCTTTCCTACTAGGATGCACATCTTCCCTCTTAAAAACCTCCTCAAAGTAGCTATTGATGGTTTTCCCTTCCACAATACTGCTAGGTAGCCCATCACCTGTAACAGCGCCATGGTTGATAGTACTCTGCCCATATGAGACACCCCCCTGTGTTACCCTACCAACCGAGTCGTCCTCACTAGAAAGCATAAACTTCTTCTTGTCGTCTACCAAATCTTGAGTAAATTTCTTCACAGTGCTGAGGGAGCATTTTTCATTTCTTCCATTTTCGTAAAATGATTCATTGAGGAGGTAGATGGATCCATACAAGTCATACGCCTTACAGTTCAGGATAGATTTAATGTAACTGAGATCGAGTTCTTCATTTTTGAGATTAAAAAATTTTATGATTTTCTTCCTTATATGGTTTGCGTACTTTTCTTTTTCATCCATTGTTGTGTGTTTGGGGTCATCATTTTTTTCGTTTTCGTGCAGGGCTGCATGCTTCCTCTCTTTCTGCGGCGCGTTTCTATTCTACACGAAAGCTCGGATGCTTCTTACATTGGGGGAAGGATACAAGAATGCACAGGAGATACAATTTTGTTCGTGCTTCCCAAGGATGCCACAGAGGAGAATGGAATGGACAAAGCAAGTTTGTAAAAAAAAAAAAAGTTGACGCAAAAAAAAAAGGCACACGTCAATGTTGCATTCTCTACGCAGACTTTGGTACTTTAACAGCGTGGCATGTTCCTTTCGCCTTGGCTGTTGCTCCAGGCGGGATGAATTACTCCCCTTTATGGTGATGCCAAGAAGGGAAAAACAAAACATAAAGTGGAATAAGAAAAACGCAGCGAAATAACCGCACTTCCGGCCAAATGGCGCAACGTAATTTGCATTCGCGGGGTGGAACAGGGTGGCATTTTTTTTTTTTTTTTGCTATTGTGCAAGCGAAGGGGGTGAAAAAAAGGGAACAAAAGAAGACCTAAAGATGAGCTACGGAGACCTGACGATTAGCTGCGGACGACCTGACGATTAGCTGCGGATGACCTGACGATTAGCTGCGGACGACCTGACGATTAGCTGCGGACGACCTGACGATTAGCTGCGGACGACCTGACGATTAGCTGCGGATGACCTGGTGATGACCTAAAAAAGACCCCACGTGGGAGGCGCACGCCAACAAACGGACGGATACATGACCTGCGCGTTCTTCGTGCTTCTATTGGGGTTCGCCGCGCGCGGTGCTACAATGTCACTGCTTTGATTCCTCACCCTTCCTCTTTTTCGCGGCTGGTTGAAGTTGTACTGCGCAGCCTGTCACGCGGAGGGCAGCGAGTAGGGGGCACAAAAAGGGGGAGTAGAGAAAAGGGGGGCAGAAAAAGAGTAAGCACAAAAAAGGTGAGCAGAAAAAAGATGAGCAGACAAAATGGGCGAAACAAACAAATGGAGGGAAAACAGGGGAGATTAATAAAACAAACAAATTGGGGCGTCCAACGACGAAATGGCACAAGAGGGGGGAAACCACCCAAAGTCAAGCCTTGAGCAGAAGGAAAAACCACCCAAAGTCACGCCTTGAGCAGAATGGAAAACCACCCAAAGTCAAGCCTTGAGCAGAATGGAAAACCACCCATTGAAGGTCTTCTTCCGGTTGTTGCCACACACGATGTTCTTCAAATTTGTGAGCGAATTCAAAATGAAAATGCTGCGGTCACTACTCTTTTGCTCATTAAGGTAAGCGAGAATGTGCCGTTCGTACAAACAGAGGAGATGCCTAAACTGCAAGAAGTGCAGATTTCCTAAATCATTGTCGCTCTGTTTCTTGGCGATGATTTTTTCCATAGAGTTAATTTTCGCAGTAAGGCTGCTTAATTTACCATTTGTATCTACATTTGCATAAAATATATCCTTCGCCAAAAAAAAAGTTTCTGTAATTTTTTCCTCCGCTAGATAGTTACTGTTGAAGGAAAGCAGTATGAGGACATCATTTTCTCCCAGGTTTTCGTAAATCTTCTCAATATTTTGGCTTAATTTTTTTACAATGCTACTTGCTTCCACTCTGGTGGGAATTTGGAATAGCTCACCATTTGCATCGACTCTGAAATTTTCCTCCTTTGCATTTTTTACACAACTGTAGATTTTTCGATTACACAGATTTTCATACTCTCTTAATATGAGTAGGTAATTTTTTATTTTATTTTTATTTTTGATATTCATGATAAGGTTTTCTACACACTCGTCGTCGTTTTCGCATGGACAGTGAAAACAATTTTTTAGGAAATATTTTGGAAGTTTCTCCTCTATGTATTCATTTTTCGCGTCATATATGCACAGATTTTTCTCGTACTTATGGCGTACGTCTTCTTGGTATATGATGTTTCCCTTCACGTTGGTAAAGTTGTCCGGGTTGAGGAAGAGGGAAAGTGGCTGGTACTGGTAGAAGGGCTCGGCTGTGTCGAACTCGCTCATCTGCAGGGGGAGGAGGGAGGAAGGAGTGGCATGAGTGGGAAGCAAAAGCGGGTCACGCAAATGCCAGTCATGCAAATGCGCAACGGTGACGAAGCAGCAGCGGGACACGCATATGCGCAACACTGACGATGCAGCAGCGGGCCACGCAAATGCGCAACACTGACGAAGCAGCAGCGGGCCCCCCCCGCGGCGGTACCTTCTTCAGCGCGAGGAACATGCTTATCTTCGCGTCGTCAATCGAGTTGTGCCCCTTCTCCCGCTTCATGGTGATGCCCAGGTGACGCTGGCAAAGGTTAAACAAAGAGGGCTTCAAAAAACAGTAAGCCGAGTTGGAGTAAACCACAGACGTGTCAATGACGTGGTCGTGGTGAATTCTCAGTGCGTGCAAATCATTCTCTAGGGAGTGACCAATTAAAATGGATTTTTTATTAAAAATTTTTTTCAAATATTCCTGCACATCTTTCAATTTAGTATGCACATTTTGCAAGGTACTTTCACTTATGCCCGAGTAGGGAGTTAAGTAGTCTGTGATTTGATTGTCCGGCACGACATACGAGTCGTATACTATATTCATGTAAGCATCGACTACCGTAATTTTGGTGAGCTCTCTTTTTTTATTTATCGTTTCGCACATTTCACAGTCGATGCTGTAGATATTGTCTAGGTCGAACTGGACCGGCGGTTGGCACTTGGGGGGATTGGAACAGCTCGGGTCATCTCGCTCTTCGTTGGTGCTTCCACTTTGACCGCTTTCCCCACTCAAAGTGCTGAGCCCTCCATTTACTTCCCCATTTTGCATAGACACGTCGGTGGCCCCTTCTGCATTTCCGTTCTCTCCTCCGTTTACAATTTCGTCCTTCTGGTCTTCTTCCTCATCGGACTCGTTTATCGACTCCGTTTTTTCCTTTTCCTTTGGATTATTGGCTGGGGTATTCTGCCCCTTTTTTTGTTGAGCCATTTCGGAGACCCTAAGTAGCTTTTCCAACACCTGAGCATACATCGTTATATGTTCCTCGGTGAAGATATTTTTTGCCTCCTCCGAGTAGGCGGTTTCCCCATTTAGGTGATTCCCCTGTGGTGAGGCACCAACAGGCTCTGTGACAGGTATGCTCGTCTTGTCAGAATGTCCTAATCCATTTGGAATGCCATCCTGATGACGACTGATACTGGTGGTAGTGTTCATGGTAGTGTTCAAATAGGAGCGCATGTCCGTTATTCCTTTATCTACTTTGACATATTCAATATTTTCAAAACTAAGGTATTCTTCAGAATTCTTTTTTGGGAATCTATTCAGGAGCATCTGCTCAGTGCTAAGTAAATAATTTTCTATGTAGAAGTTATCCCCAGGGGAGTTATAATTTATTCCTTTATTTTTCATCACAGAGACACTTAGCGCTTTTAAAATTAAACTGCTGTAATTATTTTTAAAACAATTTTCTGTGTGTATTTTCCTAAAATTATTATTCTTCTGCAGTTTGGTAAAAACGCCACTGGCAGAAATATCCTTTATGAACCAACTGGACAAATTGGGGACGATCACTACAATTAAATTATTTACGCAATCATTATTTTTCACGATGAACAGGTCGTTTTTCTGAACACTTTTTTCGATTCGGAGATTTGTGACAAAATTGTGAATGTCTCTCAAGTATATGTTTTTGTTTCCATAAAAGAGGATGTCCAATTTTTTCTTCGGGTCATTTGGTCCATGCGCTTTTTTCGCCTTCCCTTTCTTCGCCACGTTCTTCGCCACGGTCTCCTCTCCTTTCGTCGATACGTTTTCCACCCCTTTCTCCGTCACTTCCTCCGCCACTTCTTCCGTTTTTTTCCTCTTCGCGTTCTGCGTCTTATGGTAACTTCCGGCGCTCTTTCCGTTCAGGTAAATCTTCCCATGGTTCCTTCGTTTCTGCCTCATCTTTTTTTTGGGGGGGAGAGCTTGCTTTTTACTCGTAATGATGATGCTGGCGTGGCGTTGGCACCGCTTCCTCCCCAAGTTAGGTGTTTCCTCTCTACGTTGAGTCGTACGTGTTGGTGCTTCCCCTGTAGGAATAAAAATTTACGTATACTCCTGGCGCGAGATTGTGTGGCGAAACCGCGGTTGGAAGCATTGGTCTGTTCACGCGCTTCTACATGTGTATAAGTGACTGCAGTTACGTTCGCGTGGGCTAACTTATGCGTACCGTGCTCCTTCGTGTGAGTGGTGAGGGTGGGCTGTCCTGGTGTGATGTGGCCAATGGGTTCCCTCCCGCATTTGCATAAAATGGAGATGACGTTGAAAAGGAGGTAGCACTGCAGTGAAGCTGTTGCAAAGCTCCGACCAAGCTTCACTTAAACTGTGTCCACCGTCAACGCAAAGAGGCAGGCTCGTTATGGAACCCCTTCTCAAAATTACATCTCTTTTGGGGCCTCCAAAAATAAAATTTTTGCATTCGTTTGTTTCAACTGCATCGGCAAGGAAGCTTTTAAAGTGTGATGAACCACTACAAGCCAATTGTTGGGAGGGAAACGGACTTGCATCCTTGCGGAGAGTACAATCCATATAAAGCGTTCGCCCACAGTCAGCAGCCTTTTATACAATAATGCTCGTAACTTTTTTTTATGGGTATTATTTTGCGGGCAAAATGATCGCCACTGTGTTGTTGGCGGCTACTCCAAAGTAGGCGCGGGGAAGATGTACCTGCGCCCGCTACCACGATTGTGATAAGTGTGAACGGATTGCCATTTTAGGCTTACATAAAATTGCTTCCTTTTAATATTAATTTTTTTTTTTTAACGTTGCGCGGACCGAAGGTGCCGCTCTTGCGATCCGTTCGCTTTGGTCGGCGGGTTGGTTCAAAAAAAGGGGAAAAAAAAGCACAGCACAGGAAAAAAAAAAAAAAAAAAAAAACATAAATGCATAAATACATATATACATACATGCATGCATAATGCATATATACATGCCCAGCGGCATACCAACGTGCTCACATTTTGCGCCCTTCCCGTGCGCGCACGTCCCTTCAAACCTGATTGGGAACCCCCATGCGCGAAAACGAATCCGTTTTTGAGATAGTCCCCAGAAGGGTCCTTCATCCCGAACTATGAATCCGCAACGAAGTGTTACACCCAGTACAGCATGGAGGTGGAAAGGCTCTGAAAAATTTGCATGATCATTTCGACAAGCAAAACGCGTTTGTTGTGAATGTAGGGTGTAGGAGAATAGATACAAAATCTTATTGCTAATCGGAAGTGGGGAAAGGCCGCTTCCCCCGCTTTGCAAACCGTTGACCATTAAATGGGGTAGCCTCATCGGTACTTCTTCACAATTGGGATACCACTCTCAATGGTAGGGCAAGCTGGCATGGAACCGCACTCTCTTTAAGATGCTCTGCCGATACTTCCTCAGATGCCTACCAAGTCAGCATGAAGAGCTGTGATCAGAGTTTCCCTAAAAGCAATACATCGAATCGAAGAAAAGCTCAATTGGACACCTCTCCTTGTAAGAAATTCTTTATTCTGTTCACTAAGCTGCAAGAATCCATTTTTACATCTACGTGTTGCTCCACATACGTGGCGTGTTCAATGGGATCATTCGGTAGGTAAATATTATGAACAGATAAGTGGTGCCTGGAAATGTAATTCTTCTCTATTAGGTAATTATTGAAGTGGGTTGAAAATCCACCTACAGTGTTGTCCTCGTAGGTAATGTGTACGTCATGTTTATTTTCCTCAATGACGTAATCTATTATTTTTTTATCCATTGGGTTTAAGAAAATCATGTCAATAATTGAGAAGGAGAATTTGCTGGAGAAAAGAAGGTCCTTTTCGATTTCTTCGATCGCGTTGAGCACATTGAATAGCATACTGCCCATGTTAAAAATGACAACTTTTTTCTTTTTGTCTCCTTCGCTTGTTTTTTTTTCCTCTGGGCTCATTTTGATGACTCGCGCCTTTCCGAAGAATGTTTGCAGCTCGTCGTTGCTGGGATCTTCCCCTGTGTTTGCTTCTTCCCGACCCACTTCGCCGCTTCGCTGCATTTCGCTGCCTCGCCCTATTTCGCCGCCTCGCCCTATTTCGCCGCCTCGCCCTATTTCTACGCCTCGCCCCATTTCTACGCCTCTCCCTACGTTTCCACCGCCCTGGGGCTGCACCCCGATGCGGAAATGCCTCTGCAGGTACTCCTCCGTGAAGGTGTTAATCCTGGGGAGGCGAACAAACACAGATCGGTTCACATCGTGGTAGCAAAATTTGAGCGCCTTCTTCAAGTCTACTTGGTTACTCGGAGATATAATGCACGCATTGTTCAAGGCACCCAAAAAAGTAAGGTCGTAGATTCCTTGGTGGGTAGCTCCATCTTCTCCGATTAAGCCGCTCCTACCGATAATAACCTTTAATGGGACCTTCTGCAAATTCAAGTCATGTATTATTTGATCATATGCTCTTTGCATAAATGTAGAATAAATGCATAGGTGAATTTTTAGCGATTTATTCATGGCCATGGCTGTAGCGAAGGTTACTGCGTGCTGCTCTGCAATCCCCACGTCGTATACATTGTTGGGGTGCTTCTCACTAATCTTAACTAATCCGGAGCCCCCTAGCATGGCTGGAGAAATGAAGATGATATTTTTATCTCGCTCCAAATATGTTAGCATTTCTTCTGTGTACACATCTGTGAAGGTTTTCTTGGAGAACATATTCTCGTGTTGTGCTGTCCCGGAGTTGCATTTGCCACCGTGCGGTCTATCATTCTGGCTATAGGAGCTGTGTCCTGCAGACTTAACATCCCTCCCATCGGAGCTCAGCGTATCCACATTGAACGGAAAGATTTCGTTCTTCTTAATTGAATGCATCACAGTTATCGGTGCCCTTGCGTTTATAAACTCACTGGTTTTGCTCGTACAGACATGCAAAACAGTGGCTCTTTTCATATTGCCCTTTTTAAAGGACGACAGCGCGTTGAAAAGAGCTTCTGTATTGTTTCCGTTTTGGACATGCACATAGTCGTAGTTCAAATTTTCGAAAAGGTTGTTCTTTTCCCTATCACTGGGATGTTGGCTGTCTCCTTTTCCACTTTTCTTTGTGAGAGAGCTGTGCAGGTGGTCAGAGATGGATCCGATTGGCCGATGCCCCGAGATGCTGGGTGCATTAGTGGGGAGAGAGACCTGCCCATTGTCATTATAAATAATTAGCACTTTGGAATTTAAAAATGAAATGTAATTTAGTGCTTCCAGCGCCATACCACCGGTTAGGCCACCGTCCCCAATGATGGCAATATGCACTTTGTTCAAATGATCAGCTGAGTTATTTCGCCCAGGGTAGGCACTCTGTTGTGTGGTCCCTCCTACTACTACTACCTTCGGATGACTCGCATGATGGTTCTCCCTTGCATGGATTGTTCCCCCTTCACCGGGTTGGATAAAAGTGATATTTTTTGTCTCTTCAAAGGGGTGTGCTTCTTTCCCTTCCGATTGAGCGGTCCTTCTCTTCTGACATGCCTGCCAATCGGCTTCGTAAAACCCCTGGATTGCACTCAGTGCAGTAGAGCTATGTCCAGCTCCAAACTTGTCGTAGGTGCTTTCAAAAATGTTTAAAAAGCCACATATTCCCTCCTTCTGTCTTAGCGATAAAAAAAGGAACTTCCTCCCCGTGAGTATTTTATGCACGTAGGCCTGATGGCCAATGTCATAGATCACATCATCATGGGGCTGATCAAACAGATACAGTAACAACAGCTGCACCTCTAGCAAGCTTAGCCCAGCGGAAAAATGACCACCAGTTATGTTAACCATGAAAAAAAGAAACATTTTTAATTCGTGAGCCAGTAGAGGTAGGTATTGCTGTTTCAATTTTTTCAAATCACTTGGGTTATTGATTAATTTTAATAGAGGTAAATAATTTAGGACCTTGAGAACCTTCTTGATATTTTCCCTTTTGTAGTAATTTTTACTAATGTTATTTATGAGGACTCCATTTCTTTGGAACTCTTCTCGAATCAGTTTTTCAAATTGGTCCTCATCATATCTGTCTACCTCCAATGCGACGCTTTTCTCCGTCGGTTCGATAAAAAATAACTGTTCGTAATTTTCGGGGATATCCCTATGTACGTATAATTTAACTATTTGGTTAAAAATTTCCTCGCCATATGTATTTTTGTACTTTTTCAGATCTATGTAGCTGTTTATTTGATCAAAGAGGGCATTCAAATTAGGGGGGGGGTCCTTTGCATCATTGCTCTTTTTATTCGTACCTGTGAATTGTGGCTCTATCCCTGTTTGGGTGTCCTCGTTCTTGACGTTGAACAGCTTCTTTCCTAGAGTCGCGCTGATGGAGTAGTCCCCTGGTGGGTTCCCTTCACAGGTGTGTAAAAAGGCCGCCTTCCCGGTGATAAAACCGTCCCCCCTCCTCAGGCCATACTCCTTCAATTGCTTCAGTTGCTTCAATTGCTTCAATTGCTTCAAATCGGGGTAATTTATGAATAACACATTTGGTGGTTTAGGAGTGTGTGTGTGTGTAGAGCTGCCACTGCTTCCACCACGTGGATTTTTATTTGCGTTAACGGAGTAGCGGTGTCCATCCTGTGTGAACCATTTGGTACCTCCCTTAAGGCTATCTATGCTTTTGTCATCACGTGGGGGGTTCCTTTCTTGTCCTGCCCTTTCTGCTTGCACCTCATCACAATGCCTCCCCCTGGGGCAGATCTCATTTTTTATTTTTAACTGATTCAACTGTGTAGAAGCACGATTCAGCAGCCTACCATTACTGCCATTTGGGTCATACCCAGAGATGCCAAAAAAGCAGGGGAAGCTGTCCTTAAAAATTTTACACAAATAATGCTTTTTCGTGGTAATCCTGTTTAACTGCTTCAGGTACTTGACGTTTCTACTTACTTCGCATTTGCCGCTGGCGGCGTTTAAACTGACATACATGGAGGTGATGATCAGTGCGAACAAAAACAGGAGAGAGGATGTTACCATTATCATGGTGGTAGGTTACGGTGTCACATGATAGGTGGGCAGGCGGAGCTGCGTCAAATCGATGTTTGCGCCTCAACGGGGAGGGTAGTTGTGGAGGGGAGCTTTTTAAGGGGAAGTTTCTTCATGGCTTTTGAAGCGATGAAGTGGGGGAGCAGCAAATTGGGGGAACGGCCAAGCGGAGGAAAGGCCAAGCGGAGGAACGGCCAAGCGGAGGAACGGCCAAGTGGAGAAGCAGTCACGTGGAGGAACGGCGAAGCGGCAGGTCCAGTTCCGCTCACCGCTTGGAAAAACGAGCCGACAAAAAAAAAAAAAAAAATTTCAAAATATTAACAAACTGAAGAACAAACGGACTGACTAACGAACGAGCGCGTCATATTCCTGCGCGCAGTGGCTCACCCAACAAAGCGCTGCACTTCGCGACAACGATGCCTCTTTAAGGGGGCTCGCAAAACAACTCCGCACAGGGTGCATGCGGCTGCTCGCACATGTTCCCGCACAGCAGATTTTCCGGGAAGAGATCCGTCGAGATGACATACGTTAGCTTGTCAGTCATACCCTCTTCTACCTACTTAAAGAATGCTCGAAGGCTTTATCTGTGCAATGTCGTTAAAGCAGGGGTGCTTTAGGGCTATCTCACAGAAAAAGGGGGGCGGTGGTGGTGATGGTGGGAGAGTCACACGGAGAATGGGCCACATTACGTAGCGCGGTAGCGGAGGGGCAGTAGGGACCACACATCAAAATAAAAAATATAAAATGAGAACACAAAGCAATAAGTAGATGGCCCCCTAAAAAGGGTTCCTACTGGAAGGAAGGAAAACTGTTTTGAGAAACGCTCAGCCAAAAGTGATGCATGTGCAGAGAAAAAAAATCAGTTGTGAGGGGCCAGGCAACGAAAGGGAGGATACAATTATTCACATTTTCTGCACGAACTTTTTTCAGCTCTGCATTTTAATTTCGTACCTTCTTTTGAAGATATGCGATAGGCCGGGTCGTAAATCAGCATTTTGGAAATCAAATCGGCGGTGGCTTCGTCTCGAATTATGCTTTTTAGTTCATTCGTCTGCGAAAGGGGAAACACGCAGGGGGGTGACTCGGTTGGGTGAGGCGGTTGGGTGGCGCGGTTGGGTAACTCAGTTGGGTGACTCAGTTGGGTGGTACGGTTGGATGGCGTGGTTGGTGTGCTAAACCAATTTTTTTGCCCCCCCACCACAGCTACACCTGCGCGCACCTCAAAATAGGGAAACATCCTATGCCGGTCTTCGTCCCCAACGGGCAACTTGCTCTTATCGCCAAGAACCACATAAATCAGATCCAGCTGGAAGTAAACATATGAGCATGTGCAGTTGAATCGGTTTATGTGCTTTTATAGGAATATTCTACATGGGTGTTACTTTTTTTTTTTTGGATGTGGGGGGTTCCCTACCTGTGATTCGTCATTCTTCCCGGGGAATAATGGCCTTGGGATGTTTACGCAAGAGGCATTTTTATTTTTGCAAAAAAGGTTGAAAAAGTGACGCGAGTATTTATGTTTAACACACTGGTGTGGTTCACTCCAATATGAACATGTACTTGTGCAAAAAAAAAAAAAAAAAGTGTATGAATCCCCCTTTTTTGGGAGAAATGGAATAGCAAACATTACCTGCCCGTTATCAACTCCACGAAAAGACAGCCCAAGCTCCATACGTCCACCTTATGGTCATAATTCTTCGACTGAAGTAAAATTTCCGGCGATCTGTACCAGCGTGTCACCACAGTGGGAGTCATATTTTCGGTCCTTTCAACAGACAGTCCCAAGTCCCCCAACTTAATTTCACCACACGAGTTTATAAATATATTCTCTGGTTTTATGTCCCTGTGTAGGTAATTATTTCCATGCAAGTACGAGGCCGCCAGCAGAAGCTCAAAAATTACGTACTTCGCTTCCCGGATGTTCATGCTGTACTTCTTCATCAAATTCAGCAAGTCGATGTCGCAGTACTCGAAGGCCTTTATGTGCGAAAGGGGGAAAGGTGGCGGTCAGTCTGTGGGCATTCATGCCTACACAAATATATATATAAATATATGTATATATATATGTACATATGCACCTGTCGGAGAGTTGCACTGCCTTTTTTTTTTTT
>NC_020405.1:728682-732401 GCF_000321355.1 Plasmodium cynomolgi strain B
ATTTTTGTGCCCCTTCATAGGAGTAGTAGGCTCAAAATTGGGGTTCCCGAAAAGGAGGCCCATCACCCAAATGGTATGTTCCTCCTAACAAAATGAACACTACATTTGTGCGAAATGTTCATCGACAATTTCTCCAGAAAATGTAAGGAAAAGTGGAAGGAAAAAGAAAGGAAACATAAAATTTGGGGGATGTTCTTCTAACCGTTCGATGTAGATACAGTGAAAGAGTAACCCTAGGGGAGGAGCCAATTTTTTTGCCAGAAAGGGTTAGGTCCTATAGTCGCTACGAAGATGGTCCTACTCTTAATTGAGTTGTTCTTAATTTTAACTTGAGTCACTTTTTTTCTGTTTGGGCTCGCGGAAGAGCCACCCTGAGGGTGACACACACAGACGACATAGCACGACTGGTCCACCATTGTTCAGAGAGTGAAGGCAAATCATTTTTTTTTAGATTATTTGCAAGCAGATGCTGCCTAGTCGGGGCATATTTGCCAAAGGAATGATCATCAACAACGCGAAGAAGCGGACTTCACGTGAGGCCACCAACGCGCAGAAGCGGACTTCACGTGGGGCCACCAGACCCCAGGTGACATGATGAACCGCAGGTCGTGTCAGCTGGTCGAGGCGGTGTGCAGCGGGGCGACGTTTGAAGGTATAAAATGGTCTGCTATTTCTAGAAAATTTCGTGGCACCTTTTTGAGCAGATTCCCCGGGGGGATATCCCGGAGGAATTTCTTCTTCTTCAAAAAGGAGAGTGACAAAATAGGAGAAACAACAAATTTGCTGGCAAAACTGAATTTAAAAAAATTCATAAAAAAAGGAAGAAATGGGGAAGGGATAACCTACTCGGAGGAGGCGGAGAGAAGGAAGGAGAACTGCATTGGTCAATCGTTAGGCCAAACCAATAAGGAGAATCTTCAAAATGTAGACACGCTAAGTGAAGGAGACGTAGAAAGAATAGATAAAATTCTTGCAGAGTTAATCAGAGAGACAAAGCAGCGAAATGGAGAGGGACACCTGCTAGAATTGATCGGATTAAGAAGCAACGGAGAAAATATCACACAAGCCAGTCTTGTATGCATACGTACATGCGATAGTATACTAAAAAAAATGTGCAAAGAGGAAAATATTTTTAAAATTGTTAACATGGTAGATACAGTTTCAAATAACTTATGCAAATTAGGAGACGCGCTGGAACTGCTCAGGAATCTACACACAAACCAAGGGGTAATGGCCAGGGCACATGAGGCCTTGGAGAAGCTAACCACCTACATCGATCTAATTAATATTGACGAAAAAATTTACCATTTTTTAAAAACAAAATATGAACAGCATGCACATAGGTTAGATCAGGAACACGCAGAAGTTCTGCTCAACATGATCGTCTCCATGGAAAACCAAGGGGTCCACATAAAGGATAAGAAGCAAAGGAGAGAATATTTGGAACTGCAGGCACAAGAAAAATATATTTCCTTTCATGCTACATCGAACGTGGCAAATGAATATGATGGGGTGTTCATACAAAAGAGGAGACTCCTGCCTTTTATCGATGAGCAGGTGATACATAGTTACCAGGAAAAAATAAAACCTTTTATTGAAAATGGAAAAGTAAAAAAAAATAACACACGTGAAAGACTCGACCCAGCCGAGTGGGTATTTCTCCTCCAGGACAGCTCCTTCATCATGACGGTGCTTGAAAATGTCAATGATGAAGAGGTAGCAAGGAGCGCCCATGCGCTACTGAAGAAGCCAAACCAGACATTCCTAAAAAACATACTGTTGCTGCAGTACTATAGAAATATGCTAACCCAGTTTCGAAATTTTAAAAACTTCAGTGAGTACTCTCTAAAAAATTGCATCCTAAACAGCCCCGACAAGGTGCACTATTTTTTGAGGAATTTTTTTAATACTATTTTGCCCCACTTTTTTGAAGAACTGAGGTTTGTGGAGAGGTACATCGACGCGGTTTCATCCAGAGCGCAGAAGACGAAGGCGAGGCGTTCCGACGGGGGTGCAGTGTGCGCTACGGTCGAAGACGCCCCAGAAAAGGTCTCAGATAGTACCTTGGAACCCCCTACGCAGTGGTTCAACTCAGCTGATAACCACCCCCGCAGCAGAGACGAAGGAGGGAAGCGCTCCAAGCTAACCCCGGAAAACGTGTTCTACTACATGAACCAAATACGGAAGGAGAAGCTCCAACAGATCGAGGCAGAAATGAAAAACCGATTGACTCTGTATCAGGTTATTCGCTTTGTTGTGAACCTCTTGAAGGATTCCTACGCCTTGGAGATGGTGAACGTTGCACCGTTGCCGAACGAACTGTGGGACGAGCGCATATTAAAATTTGAGATAAGGGACGGGAGCTACATCTACGGGTACTTATATATGGATCTGTTTGAGCGGGAAAACAAGAGCCATTCAATTGCCCAGTACACCGTTCGGTGCTCCAAAAATATGAACGCCTGCTTGAAGCACCAGTGGTTTGAGGAAGGCGCGCGGGAGTTTCCCTTCTTCTACGCGGGCATCGTGCGGGGCGGCATGGACATCGGAACGGGCAGCGAAATTAGCGGCGAAATTAGCGGCGGAACTAACCACGGAACGCCCAACTGCACGTCAGCCGGGAGCCAACCTCACCAACAAACCTACCAACAAACCTACCGACAAACCACGTCGACCTTCCTTGTGTGCAACTTCAGTACAAAATTGAGCGCCCCCGAAGGAGCAGCCTCCGTTAGTAACCCCCCTCAGGATAACATCTTCATAAATGAACAGATAGCCAACTCACTAGGAAGAATAAAAATGTCCCTCGACAAGGTCAACATGTTTCTTCACGAATTTGGACATACCCTCCACTGCATACTGAGCTCCACATATCTGCAGCATCTGTCTGGAAATAGGGGTGGCGTAGATTTCTCAGAATTTTCGTCTCACTTTTTTGAGGAGTATTTAAACAGTTACGATGCGTTGTTGCGACTGTACGGAGGGAATGGAGAAGAGACAAAGGAGAGCCGCGAAAAGATGGAGAAGAGCAGCGAAAGGATGGAGAAGAGCAGCGAAAGGATGGAGAAGATTGTAAAAAGTTATTTGGATAGCAAAAACATTCTCTGTTATTATTCCATCATGCAAGTGACGATTCAGTCCATCATTGACCAGATTTTTTATTGCCTATCGGACAAATCCAGTTGTATTTCTGAGCGAAATGAATTAATTGAGAAGAAAATAAATGAGTACTTCTCCGGGGTGTACTACAAGGACATATTTATACTCGAGTTGTTTCCGCAGATCCATTTTTCCAAAACGACACACATCGTCCATTATCCTGCCAATTATTTCTGTTACCTGTACTGCTCCGTGTTGTCCAAATATGTTTGGGAGCGGACGTTCAAGCGGGATTTGATGAATAGGGGGAAGGCAGCCGAAATTGTGAACTTTATGCGCGGGGTGTGTCCTACATTGCGCCTTTCGCGTGGTCATCCGGTTGTCCACACTTAGATATGTTCCCGCCACAACACGTACTTGCTTAAATGTACACATACACATGTGCGTTTCTTTTTTTTTGGCTACTCCGCAGGGCTCGGTCAACTCCAGCTTAAGAAACATCATTGCACTGGTGGAAGATGACCTGGAGAAGGTTCAGTACTACACGGAAAATCCGCAACATTTGCCACTTGAAGATTTTTTGGAGCATTACTCGAGTGGAAACAAGAACGAGGAGTACA
>NC_020405.1:732411-743027 GCF_000321355.1 Plasmodium cynomolgi strain B
GGCCCTCTAAATGGCCAGAAAAAAAAAAAAAATAATATATATATATACATATATATATATATGTAAAATTCCCCCCTTTTTTTATCGTGAAAAAGTGAAAGTTGTACTTGATTCAACTCGCTCAGAGAAATGTATGCGCCATTTTGTTTTACGAAATGGACTTGTGTGAAATTTTTTTTTTTTTTTTTTTGTTAAAGCGATAGGACTATGAAGCTAAAGATTGTTCACTCTGTTATATGTGCCAATTGGCTTTTTAATTTTGCTCCCCTTTGGAGGAGAATAAAAAACGCGCGCAATGGTTTTTCCGACGTGGTGTATTCTCGCCCAAACGTCGTCTTCACGACAAAAAAAAAAAATAAAATGAGTGAGTGAATGAACGTGTGTCCATAATGCGGAAGAGGCACAGCTCACTCGGTCAAATAGGAACCGATGAGCATTTGTCACTCCTTGCGTGTGAAATGTAGCTGAACGGTGGGACAAGGACGATGTGTTGACGCGAAGAAGTTATAACGGAGAAAAAGAGGCACGGGAAGGAGTAGCATCTCCGTTTCAGCAGAACAAGTGCTCCTGCCGCATGATCATATGGTCGCGCATGCCCCATTTGCCCATTTTCCCATTTGCCATGTTGCCATGTTGCCCTTCTCACCGCATTTTTCATCCGAGCATGACGAGCTGCGCGCCAGACCTGGGCAGACCAAATCCACGTAGCAATTTGTGCCACCCATGCCTGGGCGCGCAGGTCGAGTTGAAGGCTTTTGTCACGAAGAGAGGGTGAAAAGGGAAAAACGGAAAAATTAAGTCGAAAAATTAAGAATAAAAAAGAACTCACGTAGGATAAAATAAAAAGCATAAATAAACAGCGAAAAAGCGCACGCAAGGAAAGCAGTGGCGCATTTCCTCTGCCACTTTTTTTCACACAAAAAAATATGAAAGTGAATTCGATTTGAATTTCCTCTTTTTTCCTCTTTTTTCCCCCTTTTTCCTCTTTTTTCCTTTTTTGTCCCGCATTTGACCCAGGAAGATAAAAAAAATTACCAAGCAACCAAACACAGGTTAATATAAAGGCAGGCCCGCCCCTAATTGACACTGCATGAAAGAAGCTGAAGAACCCCCAAATGGATAAGCTAAAAACGGTGTATTTGGATTCGGCCCTGAGCATAATCAAGGGGGCCCTGTGCGTCATCCTTCAGATACCCACCAGCAGGACGACCGAAAGCGTAAAAAGAAAGGTACTAAGATCGAACCGGAGAGAACGAGAGCGCGAGGAGGAGAAGAAGAACACTGCTCACACGATGTGTATTTCTTTTTTTTAACGAGTTGGTGTGGCCACATGGGTGGTAGGCCGGTTCGAAATGGAAATGCATCTCCTGCGGTGTGTGTTCTCAGTCGTGCTGTTTGCCCAGCGCAGATGTTCTAGCCAGATTGGTGTTCCTCAAGGCGCCTATTCTGCGTCGCTAATTCTAGGTCGCCCATTCTGCGTCGCTAATTCTTGGTCGCCAATTCTGCGTAACCACTTTTTCGAGTATCTCCTGACCGGAACTAACGGCGCTCACTCCGATCACTCCGATAACGCCGATCACTCCGATCACTCCGCTCACTCCACTGCGCCCCCCTCCCCCCCGCAGCAAAACAACAATGGCGTGCTGACCGTGAAGTCCATTTTGATGGAGCCGACGATCAGCCAGTACGATGACATAAAGAAGCTGATCCGGAACAAAATCCAAGAGGAGGTCCCCTTTTACAACTACCAAATGAAGAGGACCCTTGCAGAAAAGATTTACGGAGATTGCATATATGACAACTTTGGTCTCGCAAAGGACATCAGCGAAGTGAACCTCATAGCTCTGGAAGAATGGAACATCAACTGCAACAGAAATAGGGTCCTGCAAAACACAGGCTTGATAAAGGACATCCAGATAAATGAGTTCAAATATTTGACAACGAAAGAATCGTTGGAAGTTCATTTTGCAGTGAACCCTAAGTACACATTTGAAGAATTGAGTGGTATGTACAAAAGCGAAAAAAATTTGACCAATTTTTTGTTGGCTCCTATTGTTAAGGTCTACACATCAGAGGAGGAGAAGGAGGAGGAGAGTGTTATTAGAGGAGAGGCCCCCACCACCAATGACGATTTTGTGTACGCCCATGTAGAAGATATTTTACAAAAGAATAAAGTGCTCCCGCCATCTGGGGTTGAAAATGTAAATTACGAAAGATCTAAAGAAGTGACCCCGTGGGATGTGAACATAACGGAAGAAGGAATTAACTACAATAAGTTGATAAAAGAATTTGGATGTTCCAAAATTACAGAGAGTCATATTAAGAGGATAGAACAGCTAACCAACAAAAGAGCTCACCATTTTATCCGACGAGAAATATTCTTCAGTCATAGGGACTTGGATTTTTTATTGAATTATTATGAACAGCATAAATGCTTTTATATATACACAGGTAGAGGACCATCTTCCCTATCCATGCATCTAGGTCATTTGATCCCATTTTATTTCTGTAAATATTTGCAAGACGCTTTTAACGTCCCATTGGTTATTCAAATGTCCGATGATGAAAAATTTCTATTCAATCAAAACTACTCCCTAGAATATATTAACACCTTGACGAAGGAAAATGTGAAGGACATAATCGCAGTTGGGCTGAACCCAGAGCTGACTTTTATTTTTAAGAACACAACATATGCAGGTTACTTATATCCAACGGTTTTATCTATCCATAAAAAGACAACACTAAATCAGAGCATGAATGTCTTTGGCTTTAATCATTCAGATAATATAGGCAAAATATCTTACCCTTCTTATCAGATTGCTCCTTGCTTTTCGCAATGCTTTCCGCAGTTCCTTCCTCCCAATATTCCTTGCTTAGTTCCGCAGGGTATTGACCAGGATCCATACTTCAGGCTAAGTAGAGACATCGCGGTGAAAATGGCTCTACACAAACCCGTCGTTGTGCACTCTGTGTTTATGCCGGGGCTTCAAGGTGTGAACACCAAGATGAGCAGCACGAAGAAGAAAGACGAAAAGGGAAAGAACGACTCGGGAGTGAAAGACACGACCGGTAAGAATAGCGCTCCCAAGAATAGCGCCCCCAAGAATAACGCCGGAAACAGCGCCAAGGAACACAATAACAGCGTTATATTCCTAACCGACACGCCTGAACAAATCAAAAATAAAATTAACAAGTATGCCTTCAGCGGGGGAGGGGCCACAATTGAGGAACACAGAGAAAAGGGAGGCAATTTGGAGAAGGACATCTCGTACCAGTATTTGAGATACCTCATGGAGGATGACGAGAAGCTGCACGAAATTGGAGAGAAGTACAGACGGGGAGAAATGCTAAGTGGAGAGCTCAAGAAGATTCTCATCGAGATTTTAACCGAGCTAATACAGAAGCACCAGCAGAGGAGGCAGGCCCTCACGGAGGAGGAGATTGCCTATTTTTTTGACGCCAACAAGCCCGGCTTGAAGAAGTTCAGGGGCGCTTAGCGGGTTGTGCGGCGGGGTTAGCGGCGGGGTTAGCGGCGTGTTAAGCAGCCCATTAAGAGGTGTAGCCGAGAGAATGCATCGATACTCCTGCGATTGCGCGCCCCCCTATCCGCATCATCACCTAACCAGATATCCAATTCTAATTCACACGTTGGAGGACCCCCGGGTGGGGAGCGTGTAAAACTGCGAACAGACACGGCGGACCTGCCTCCCCCCAACCTACACGCAGTGTACGTATAAGCGGATGCGACTCAGAATTGGAGTGGTACATGGAGGGGAAGCTACTCCCCTGCTATGCGTTTGCAAACGGTTTGTTAATTTTCCCATCGGTTTCGTGCTCGCCGGAGCGATTCCATGATTGTACTTTATTGTGTTTTTCTTCAATTTGATTTATTCTACTTTGCTTCACTTATTTATCCGCGCTTATTTTGCTTCACTTATTTATCTGCGCTTATTTTGCTTCACTTATTTATCTGCGCCCATTTTGCCGCGCTCATTTTGCTGCATTTTATTTTTCCTTCTTTAATTAGCCGAAACGGTGTGGACGTGCGCCTACGCGCGCGCACCTTTAAGGGGAGAGGCCTAACGACACCACTGTGAACCCCCCCATCTTTGTTCAACAGCGCATCGGTCCACTTTTACTTAGCCATTGTTGCCTCGTCGCGATTTTCTGCCCTCACTTAGCTGTGAATGCGGGTCGGCAACACAACTTTTCTTCGCAGGCGAAATGAGGTTTCCCACGTTAACGAATGTTTAAAATTTGCTTAAAATTAAGGCGGTGAGTAGCATTTGTTTTGCACACCGCTTATCTCCCTAGGCGTGTTATTGTGTGTGTGGGATTTTCACATACGCATGACGCGGGCTGGGGAATGGGCGCCCGCGAGGGTTATTAAAATGGGCATGTACACACGTTTTGAAAAAAAAAAAACACACACATGTGCATATACATATATGTATGTGTACAGAGCACAGCCGCGTGTGTGGTGTGGGACTACCGGCCGAAGAACATGCTGTTGGGGTTGGACCTGCCGTAGTTGATGTTGGCCTTGGAAAAGTCCATCTCCGGATGCATTTTTTTGAACTTTTCAAAAATTTCAAACTTCTTCTGTTCATCGGACGTGGGCAAATTCATAGCCTTCTGCCTCTGGTCGTAGAGCATTTTTTCGACCACCGACCGAGTCTCCGCATCGAGGTCTTCCATCCTGGAGTTCTCTGGAACGATTTTCTTCACGTCAATTTCGGAGTCACCCTTTATTACCGTTGACCACCACTCCATTCCGTTTAGCTTTTCAATACACACATGAATAACCCTGTTATCTTCCAAGGTCCAAATAGAGTCCTCTGGCTTTATATGTTTATAAAACTCTCCGTCAATAATAACTTCGTTTTTAACATTCACATACAATTTTTTGTAAGTTATTTCCAATTTTATGTCCTTGGTTTTTACCTTTTGGTCCAGATTTATGTACATATCTAGACTATTTATAGTTTGAGTCCATGTGTATTTTTCTGTTTGTCCACCATTTCCCTTGGGTGGTTCATCATTAGTATCCTCATCCGAGTCTTCCGATTTGTTTGCCTTTCGTTCGTTCTTCCCTTTTCCTTTAGCGGAATATTCACTTATGGAAGGGGTTCTCTTTTCAGCTCCGTTTTTCTTGGAGTCCCCTTTTCCATTCGGAAGGTGTTGGTGAATGGCTAACTCTTCGTCTCCCATTTTTCCATCCTCGTCAATTTCTACAACACGCTTCTCCTCCTGCATGTTGTTCAAATCAGATGTTGTCATTCCGTTTTTCACATTATTGTTCATTTTCAAATTTGTGTTTTTTCTTATCTCGTTCATTTCGTCTTTCCTACTATTACCGTTCCTGTGTTCCCTTTCGTACAATTTTTTTTTTTCTTCATCCATTTTTTCGTACTCTTTTTTTAATTTCATCAAATATTCTTCCTTCCGTTTGTAGTACTTCCTCAACGTTTTCAAAACGATCTCTTCACATTGTTCTATATTCTTCGAGTTGGTAATAAAGTCTGTTTTACGCAACAGGAAGGAGAAAAAATGGTTCATCAAACTGTTAATGTCTCCACATTCTTTAGCAATGTTTAGCATTATAAAGTCAAACTTTTCGTTTACCACTATGTCTGTATCCATCTTTCTTTCTTTTCTTTTTCTGTTCAACTATCCTGTGATGCTTCTTTGCAGTGGTGGTGGTTTTGATGTGCTTCTCCACAAAGTTATGACGGTATTATTATACATGTACGTCGTAAGCGCAGGTATAAAATAAACGTACTCTTCCGCTTACGTATATACTTGTACAAATCAAATGTACGAATGGGTAGGCACTACATATGGCGATATTAACTTACGACAAGAGAGAAAAAATTAAACAGTCGCGTTACAGAGAGTGAGCAAGCCTTCTTGGTCTGGCAAGGAAACAAAAAAAATCGCAAAAAAAAAAGGGCCAAAAAATAAAAAGGCAATAAAAAAAAGGCAAAAAAAAAAGGCAAAAAGTAAAGGCAATTCTTTTGGCCCCTTTTTGTAAAATAAAATTGTTAGCCGCACGGGGGATGCAAAAAGGGCGGACGCTTCACTGCTTGCGGCACGTGCGAGGTTCCTCAAAGGAGGCCCCCCATTCTGAAGGTGGCGTGAATGTAAATGGTACGTATGCATGTAGTCACTTAGTGCCCATGTATGCATATTTGCATTATCGCGTAAACGTGCAGTTGTTCACGTGGAACAAGCGTATGAGTACAAAAAAAAAAAAAACGCGCGCTGCGTTGGAACCCACGCTGGGAAAGGCAAAGGGAAACACCTTACGCCAGTCGTGGAACACACTCGTTGTAGATGCCAAATTGGCTTAACCCCGAGGAACAGAATCTCTGCGATCTCAGTGAGCCTTCAAAATGGTGAATAAAAATGCATAGAAAAAAATGCAAGCAGGGGGGGGTGGTACCAAAATGGGGAAATTATACCAACGTAGAAGCGTACATTTCAATTCAACGTTCACGATGGAGGTTCAACTGGGGGGGGAAATATACGCTCAGTTCATGTGACATCCCGCTTACGAATTGGCAAAATGACCCTTTTGCAGATAAGCACGTCTACGTTGTTATGTCCAGCAGCTTGGCGAGTTTTCCTCTGCTTCCCGAAGTTAGTACCTTCCTTCCAAAACGGGAAAGACTCACCAATTTTAAGCGTAAAATTGCTTCGCCAAAGGAGCAACATATTGTCATATGCGAGAAAGCGAGCAAACAACGAACACACACCTTTTATCGTTTAAAGCTCGCTGCTCAACCGGAGGAATCAAGCATCGACTTCTCTTAACGTATGACGCGAAATGGAAAAGAAACCGCAAAGCAGTGGAGAAGCGTCCAAGTGAATAGCAGCGCCAGTATGATACGTACATGCGCACATGGTATACGTACAGCTTACATTTTTTTTGCACCCCGCTTTTTTTGTGGAATAGAAAAACGAACTGTGCGATGCACGTGCTGCTATTACGCACAAATGCATCTACCTATAGCTGTAGCAGCAGCGTGTCCGGTTTGAATCAAACGTACGCAACACTTAGACGAACTGTCCAAAGGGCAAAACCGCAGGGAGGGAATATCCCATCACCTGTGGGAAGCATCCCATTGGTTTCCCCTTTTGGCGCATTAAAAATGGCAACGTAAAACAATACATGTGCTGCCTTAAAATGGCTCAGTTTTGTTCTTTTTTTTTTTTTGTAAACATAGGTCAACATGTGTACTATACGTATACACATGGTGAGGAGTGAAAAGGAAAAAAAAAATTATCCTCCGGTATCTCCTAATTTCCGCATCACTGGCGTTTACGTAGAACCTTTATTGGGGGCACCTACCAGTACGTGTTTACGTCGAGCGTGATTATATGTAGACGCGCTTACGGCAAATAACCACACCATAATTTTTTCATTTGTACGAATCCACACGAGGGTTCATTTCGCATTTAATTTGTTTATCTCGCGCGGGTGGAACATAAAAAGGAGGTCCAGAAAAAGTTCCCTTATACTTATCGAATGAGATCTTTGAGGCGGTGGTGTCACTTCTTTCGAAGTTGTGTTCATTTTTTACCCACCTTTGGTGATTACTCTTTTTTTTTTATCGCAAGGGAATTATGTTCTTAGCAGATTCGAAAAGAATATGCTGTTCGTTTCGATCCTCTTGTAAATTTTTTTTTTTTGTCGCATTCTCGAAACAGGTAAAGTTGGGCCTCCCTAGAGAAGCGTTTTTCTTCATCAATAAATAACACCGATCTGTCGACGGGGGGACGAACGGCATAAGAAATCCCTCCGCGTTTGAGTGGTTTACGCGGTTTGCGCGGTTTGCGCGGTTTGCGCGGTTTGCGTGGGCATATCACGAGAGCAAGTTTTGACAAATGGTACTCACGCTCGTGAAGGGGGGTGAATCAAAAGAAATGTAGCAGCAAGGGGGAAAAGCATATACTCATTGTAGGGTGGCACAATGGGACAAACAAAACCAACACGTAATTACATCTTTTTTTTTACGCCCAATTATTCGTTTGGGCGACGATTGAGCTTTTTTGGGGAAGGCCCTGGGATGTATTTTAAATGATTGGCCGGCCCTCTTTTGCCATCCGCTTTTTTTTTTTTTATAGTATCACTACTCGTTTGTGGTTTTTTTTCTTCAAAATTGCAGAATGGAATAATTTTATGTGGTTTACTGTAACGGAAAGACGAATGCTGCTCTCATGAAAATTAAAAGTGCCATTTGGGTCGATCGTAGGTATGTCCCCCCCCGTCGTCCCACTTCTTCATCTGCTTCTTCCTGCTCAGTTCCTGCAATTTTCTCCCTCACAGTCATGCGTCGTTGGCAAAATATGTCCACATGATATATTTTAATATATAACAATACATTACCTGCTGCCCTACGCCTTGGCAAAGGAAATATATATATATTCATAGAAACGCCACTACTCAAATATTTATGCAAAAATAATATGGCAGTAACGAAGGCGCATGCACTAGAGGGTAGTAACATATAATAATATTATTATGCGTCCATTTTTTTTTTTCGTAATTTTTTTTAAAAAAACGCTGCAAATAAAAGAAAAAAAAAAAAAAAAAAAAAAAAAGAATAATATCCCAATTCATCATATTTTTTTTGCGCGGAAAAAGCATGCACCATTAAAATTTCTTCATAGTTGGGTAAATTTACAAAATAAAAAAAACGTACATGTGGTTTATATTACTTACATTACATTTTTTCGTAAGAAAGAAATAATTTTCACTTTTTCGCGATTGGAACGTGCGTATTTTGCCACTTATTTGTAAGTTCCCGTTTTTTATTTTTGCGAAAAGGAATGGATTCTCGAAACAGTTGAAAAAAAAAAAAACTGTCACCATTTTGCGAGTTCATTTTGGACCACTAAAATGACACGCGGAAAAGAAAATTGGCGAACGACAGATCGATGAAGCGTCAAACTGCAGATCGATAAAGCGACAGAGCGACAGAGCGACAATTTGCCGAATCAGTTACGTACCACTAACATGTCGATTTATTACCATTCCAAGTGGTAGGCAAAATTATAAAACTACTCCAAAGAAGCGGCAACTTTGATTTCCCTGCAAAAAAAGTTAAACGCCCAAAATTTCGTTTTCGCGGAAAAAACATAATATAATATAACCCTCAATCGGTTAAATTGTCATCGAAAGGGAAATTATTTTTTTTTTTTACGAATTGTTTTTCGCCCCTCCAAGTTATTACTTTGCAAATTCACGCTTCGAAAGTTTTTTGATGAAATGGAACACTTGTGTTTGTGGAAGTGAATATATGTGTACACCCTCTCCCCGGTTATAAATTTATCACTGCGTATTTGTCGCAAACGCACGCGCGCGTGTATACGTGTATATGTATGAACGTGTAGATATGCTCATACATTGTACGTTCATATATACACTTTTATATATGTGCACGGTTTATGTATTCTATCCCGTTATCCATTTAAAAGGGGTTGCCATCTAACCTGACAACTTCGTGGCTGTTGTTAACGCGGAAAGCCTGCTTGTACATATTTCTGCCGTTGTGGATAACCATTTTTTTTTATACACTGTTATGTTATATGTACGAAGCCAGCAAAATGGGTCTTAAAAAGTGCGTCGTTTTCTTTGCCTTTTTTAACGTCATTTCGTATCTAAAGAAAGAGAGCCATGACACATGCCTGTGTAATCCAACCCCATTTCCCGTTCCGCAACCCGAACCTGAACCCGAACCCGAACCCGATTACATGGATGAGTACATACCTTCACTAGAACCACAAACAGAACCACTACCAGTCCCGGATGACGGAAATACGAACAACAATAACTTTAATTTTTATAACAATGGATACTTCAACGGAGGAAATGATGATGATGACGACGATGATGACGATGATGAAATAATTGATAACTCCAACGATGACAATAATGATGACGAGGAGGCCAACAACGATGATGATGAGGATGATGAAGAAATTAACGGAAATAATGAAAATAACAATAACAATTCCCAAAAAAAAAGAAAAAGAAACAATTTGTAGATTTCTCTGGTCCACTAGAGGAGCCATGTTTGTGAAGAGAAGAGAAGAGGAAAGAAGAGAAGGTAGAGGATAGCCATCCACGGGGGTGAACCATTCGCAGTGGCACACCAACCTCAAACACGTTTGAAGTGAAGAAGCGTCTTCTTTGTTTTATCTTAACATATTTTTAAATACCATTTGGAAGCATTCGCTTTCTTACGTGATGGTATCTCCCCTGTACGTATAGAAACTCAGCACATGTGCACGCAGAAGACTACGTGCAGGTGTGCCATCCTGAAGCCGATCTGATGTTCTCCTTCCCCTTACTCCAGTTATTTCCTCTATGAGAAGAGCAACGTGTATATGAAGCGGTGAGTCTATTCTTGCGCTTCCCGTACCCTTGTTCACAACATATTCGACTTGTTGCTCACTTTGCCAAAATTGCCAAAAGTTCCAATATTTTTAATCGCCTTTCTATCAACGAACAGAAGGAATTAAAGGCACAACACCCCTGTTGTGCACCCTCCCTTTTTTTTTTTTTTTCATTATTTTTCCATGTGATAATAATCATGTTTAACAAAAAA
>NC_020405.1:743147-754288 GCF_000321355.1 Plasmodium cynomolgi strain B
TGAGCAAAAAGCGAATCGGTCGGGGGGAAGTGAAACCTTTCGTGTCCACGATCCTCCACCTAACCAGTTTTCTTAATCTGTTGTCTGTACTTCCGACCTGGGAGGAAGGGGGAGTTAGTAACAAAAAAAAAAAAAAATTAAATATGTTCATGAAAAAATGGAACGCAGGAAGGTGGTGGTGGTTGGGGGTAGCCATCCCCCACAAAGTGCTCTTTCCGAAGATATGTCTTCACCACGCATGGGTGATACAAAGCTCATGGTGATACTCTCAAATGAATTGAAAAAAAGAATAAAACAAAAAGGAACTAAAAACATAATGGTTTATTTGATCACTTTACTCTCTCCCCATCCTGCTAACCTGCTGTATACATATTAATAAACTGCGATTTATATTTTGGGTTCCTCGGCGCTTGCTTGTAAAAAATGTACTTCTCTAAATACTTGGGAATTCCTCTAGACCTGGGGGCTGGGTTTGATAAAACTTGTTTGTGTCTCGGGTTGGCATTGCAATCGACTCCTGAAGTTTTGTGCGCGCAAAAGGGGGTGCATACGTTATTGGGAACAATGCAAAAAAAAGGAATAGCCATTGGAACCTTGCTCAAACGTGCGCACATGATGTAAAGCTGCTTTTTACTCATTGGCACTGCGTCTACTCCGCATGACTACTCTGACGAGGGAAATCTCTCCTTACGTACCAAGTAACGGAACGTGCCATCTGTGAATAACATACCGACATGAATTGCAAAGCAAGGTCAGGACTCCTGCACATTGAAAAAAAAAAAAACAGCAAATTAGCAGCAGAATGGTAACCACATGGAATGTTATTAAGCTTCGCATAAATTTCAAGTAGACGTGCCATCTACAATTGCAAAGTTGAATTCGTCCCATTTGTGCAGTATACCTCTGTGCCACATTTTAAAAAAAGTCCCGCCTTTTTACACACAAAAAAATAATGTTTGGCGGTAAGGCTAATCGAAAAGAAGCGCGAAACTTCCCCAGTGCAACATGAATGCAAACTGATCAAGCAGGTTTATACATATATACATAAACTTGTTCGTAAAAAATGGAGCTACACATGGGGGGGAGGGGAGGTGTTCCTTTCGAAGATTTCTTCTTTTGTGGACCTTTGATAACAGCTGGCGTGCTTACAAGTGGCTCAACTCTATCGTAGTGCTGCTCATTTGAAAGGAAATTTCACTTCGTCAAGCTTGGTCAAGCTGTACCCACGTTTCGCCGCGTTTTTCTGAAAAGTCTGTCGTGATGCCCTAAGGAAGGTCATTCCCCTGTTGGATTTTTTTTTTTTTTTCTTTTTTGCATTCGTTCCCTAGCCCCTCTTACGCGCCATGCTATGTTAACATACGGGTAATACTTTTACGATGCATAATCCAGGTGCTCCATTGCGAACGCGAAAATGAATGAGCGTTTTCTCCTTTTTTTTTTTTTTTCCCACGTTCTCGAACGGAAGTTACAAAGTTATATGAACGCATACCCCGCATATTTACACGTATTTACGCATTTATGCGGCGCCCCATTTTGTGTGCATTCATTTTGCCAATACGCCCAAGTTTGAATATGTACACAAAGGCTCCCATTATGTTCGTACCATTGGGACGAACATATGAGCAAAAAGTCATATGACTAACAAGGTGAGCATGCGCCTGTAATAATTTTGCGTCCCTTCCCGTTGTTGCATGGCTTGTGAGTATACAGAGCATTCGTCCGATCACCACTCGGCATTTACTTCCAAGTTCGCCATTTTGCTTACAAACTTGTGGCCCACTTGGGGAACACATCCCTTCGCGTGAGTACGCATCAGTCTGTTTTCCTACAAGGGGGGTGTTGTCGCCAAGAGTCCATTTCTTAGTCACACGTTCACGCATAGGCACGTAACGATAAGTGTTTACAAAAGAGGGGGAGGCTTTTCTCTGTACTGCGAAATCGCATTCATCGCTTCGCTCGCCGCCAAATGATTGAAGATCCCGTAGACGAAAACAGTCACGTATACCTGAACGCGTACGACATTTGTGCATTGTTTTGTGGGCACATGCTATTATGCCGCTCGTGCAAGTGTGGCCAATTCGCTTACAATAACGCTTGTTCATTCGCCGAAGTTGATGCGCTGCACACACGTTTGTGGCGCCAAATTATTTGCAACCTTAGTTTATTTATTTATTCTTTTTTTTCTTGTCTTTTTCTAATTTACGAAGGAAAAATTGGCTGAAAGAATTCGAACATACAAAAATACACGAAAATGATTTGAACGAAGTTCTTATGAATTTCTTTTGCGTCCATAGGATGTATGATGTTGCGAGTGAGTTTCAGAAGGAGGCCCGGGTAAAGCGTACGTAGATGAGCGTCATGGGAGAGTTGCGTGGAGAAGGGAGATCACAAATTGGGTGATAGGCAATCTGCTGTAAAAGTAGACGCGTGTGAAGTTTGCCGACAAAGTGTGAAAAAATGGAATGAAAAAAAAAAAAAAAAAAAAAAATGATGATTCTATGCGCAGAAATAAAAATCAAAGTCGTACTACTTATGTAGAATGATGATACTGGATGTCATCCTTGAACTGATTTTTTTTTTTTTTTTTTTTAATTTTCACATGATCTGATAATTTGAAATTGTCGCAAAATATGAGCCACATTTTGTTGCCTTCTCAACCGAGTTGACTGGCGCAACTTTGACAACGGAGAAATGTGTCACTATGTAAATAAGAAGACAGTTAAATATGTTGAGGTGCACAACTAATGTGGGCTATTTTTTTTTTTTTCTCAACCCCCCCCACAGCTGATATGCCAATAGACACAGTAAAAATCCGTTACCTAATTCAAAGTGAAATTATGAATAACAAAATTGAGGAGGCCATAGAACATATCAATAATTTAGACAAGGGGGTGAGTCATCATTTTCCTTTTTTTTCTCGCTTTATACCTAATTCAGTTTTCCCCGTTTTTTGCGTGTAGTTACCCGTTGCGATCACTTGATCATGCTGCTCCCTTCTTTCACGTATCTCCATTTCCAGATTTTAAAAAAGCATAAGGACCTCGTTTTTTTCCTCAAGAAGCAGCAACTATTAAAATTAATTTTGAACGTGAGTAAACGGGACAGTAACAACAGTGACCACTCGTATTAAGTTTATTCCCCGCAGATGTGCACAACACAGCAGCAGCTCCATTTGTATGTGCACATAACATGTATATTTTTTTTTTTCCCCCACCCCCTTTTAGAATAACATCAATGAGGCGATATTATATTCGCAGCAGGAGCTGGCCCCATATGTGAACGAAAAGGTTTGGCAGTCCGCGTGGGGATAGCTGTGTACGAGTGAAGCTTACACATGCATGCCCTTGGTTTGTTTGCTCGTTTTCATTGTTGCCATTTCTTCGTTTATTGCACGGCTTATAGTTGTTCACTCGGATGTGAGCACTTTTGTATACCTTTGCTGCATTCCATGCGCGCTAACATTTTTCCATCTACATCCCCCCACACACAGCCATCCCTCATTAGCGAGATCGATGACGTCATGATGCTCATGGCATACCAGGACTTTAACGTAACTCTTCATTCGTTTCAACGTTGTTACTGCGTCTGTTTCGACGTCCCGCGTCGCCTTCCGTTTTGCCTCCCATTTCGCCTCCCGTTTCTCTTCCCATTTCGCCTTCCATTTCGCCTTCCATTTCGCCCCCCGCAAATCCATCGCACAACCCGCAGAGCGAGGAGGCCAAAAAGTTAATCCAAAAAATAGAGAAGAAGAAGAACACCCTGAAAAGGATCGACGACATCATCTTAAGTTACTACAACGTTGACAGTGGTGAGCTGAGTAGAGTCGTAAAGGAAAGAAAAACACGCGAGTGAGGAGGTGGTTGGTCCCATCAATATGGCCCACCTTCTCATTCACTAACAACTATGTTTTGTCGCCTTTTTACAACATGGTGAATATTCCCCCCTCGTAGAAAGCACACTAGAATATATCGTGAAAAACATTTTCTTCACGCAGAATGTGTTGAGTTCGAAGGTAGGCAAGGGGAGAGGGGCGCTTGCGCGAGGCATATGTGCAAGGAGGTGTACCCCGTCGATATGCTACTTTGTTGTACCCCTTTGATGTGCTACTTTGTTTACCCCTTTGATGTGCTACTTTGTTTACCCCTTTGATGTGCTACTCTCGTGTGCCTCCCCCAAACAGTACCCCTGCAGCATCCCCAAACTGAAGAACCTGAAGACTGGCTACATCGAGTATTACGAAAAGCAGAAAAAGAGAAAGAATAAAAAGTCCAGCAGAAAAAGTAGACACAAGAGCAAGTCCAAGGAGAAGATTTTCGACGACAAAACTGGGGAAGACACGGCGAAGGATTTCGACGTGACGAACGAGGATGACTATCGTTCCGTTTAGCGCACCGGCGCTGTAATTTATTTATGCATTTATTTATGCATTTATTTTATTTTATTTTTTTTCATGTTGATGCGTGCATATGGGAATAACTCGCAACTGTTAATTTCCCCCCTTTTGCTCACGCCCTGGTTATTTTTCAGGGGGACTCTTTCCCTCCCCCCCCGTTGTCCCTACGCTTATAATGTGTTTGTCGTTTACGCCATTTCACCACTCGTATGATGTGACTGTTTTCCCCGTGGCGGAGCTCGTAGGGGTCACCGCACACCTGGGAGCCAAGCGCGCTGGTGAAAATAAATTCAAAAGGAATAATTTATAAAGTTGTATATATAATAAAACAGAGTAAAGGTTAAAATGGAAGTGGTGACGAAAAAGAGGCCGTAAAAAATTAAAAGAAAAAAAAAAACTTCATCAAAACTGAAGTAAGAAAATACAAAGGAGACATTCTTAAATAATGTTTTGTATTTTAAATAAATCCTCTTACTCATCGTAAAGTTGAGATAAATATTTAACCAATAAGTGAAGGTGTTGTAAATGTACAAACAGTACAGCAAATTTATGTACGTAGTTATGTAAAAAATAATTTTTTTTAAAGTTTTATTGCGTGTGCGCAGAAAGTAAATATAACTTAAAAGTACGGTGATGATTATTATTGTAAAGGTGTTAATAACGATGTTGTATATTTGATTTACTTGAATTTCGATGATGTAATGGAAAAGGAAGAATATATAATACACGACAAATAGCAGATTTACAAAAAGCTTCGTTTTGTTTTTTTTGTTTAACATTTTTTTCGCCTTTTGGTCATCATTTTTCACTTTTTTTTTTCTCACATTCTGATTGTGATTATTTTCGCAAATTCCAAAATTGTTTTTGAAAAAGGATTTGTCATCAAAATGTGTCTTCTCAGAGTCGCTGTAAATTTTCTGGTTTATTTCTATGCTCACTTTTTTTCTGATTTTGTACTCATTCACGGAGTGTTCCCTCGGGTGATGATTAGCTTGGCTGGTGTGATTGCTTGGGACGCTATGACGGTTTGGGTTTAAATTGGGGCTTATGCTGCAACTCATATTATTGCTGACTTGGCTAGTACTCACACTGTTTCCTCTTTTGTTGCCGCTCCGGTCGTTATTCTTTTTACCCTTGGGGGCATAATCGGGCAGGAAAACCGGCGTCACATTTTCTTGGGGAGCCGACAGGCCCTGTGGGGCTTCGCCGCAAGGGGGGTTGTTTCCCTTTTTCGCCTTCTTTTGGGGAGCCGTCTTCTCAGGGACCGTCTTCTCGGGCATGGTCTTCTCGGGTACGGTTTTCTCGAGCCCCTTCTTCTCGGACGCCTTCTTCTCGGGCCCCTTTTTTTCCTTCGCCTCCTTTTTGCTGCCCTGCTCTACCTCCTCCTTTTCATTTTTTCTTTTGCACAAATTGTTGTTTTTATATTTTTCAAATACTTTGTCATAGTTTCCGTATAGCTTATCCATTTAACGTTTTTCCAATTGGGCTGCTGTCTATTTTGCACGTTTGGTTCGGTTGCGCTGTGTTCAGCTGAGCAGTGTAGCGAGGGATGGCACCACGTGGGGCAGTAGTTCCTGGGGTAGTACCTCGTAGGGTAACGCTATATCCGCCGAGCTACTCTGTGGTTAGCGGCGTTTTGCAGGGAAATCGTACTGATGACTGTCTTCGTCGCTGTTATCTCGCCAGTTCGCGCGACTTCCCGTTTTTCATTTCAGGACGTTGGAGGGAGAAAAAAAAGAGCACAGAAACATCCGGGGGAATTTTTTCCACTTCGATAAATTTAACGCATGCATGCGGGAGGTTATAGCGAGTCGAATGAAATGCGCCATGCGGGGGTTACTTTCGAATAAGAAAATATTAGCCACGAAAAGGCCGCATGTGCACATATATGTATGCACGTCTATTCATACAGAGCTACATGGCAGCATATGGGTCTGCACACAGACAAACCTTTCTACCCGCTGCGATGACGTTTTAAAAAAACAAAACGTTATGCGAAGGCAACATACAAGGTGTTAACCAAAAAAGGGAAAAAAAATTGTAAAAAGGAAAACGAAAAAGTAAGCTGAAAAGTAACCGCTAAGGAGTAACAGCTGAAACGTGACCACTTAAAAAAAATATTGTACACGCTTCATTACGAGGAATAATCACGAAGTTATTTCTTCTTCACTTGTGAAACTTGCCTTGCTTTGCTTTGCCTTGCCTTGTTCTTTTTTTTTTCTTCTCTATCTTTTTCTCAGTTTGCATCTTCGCTTATTTGAGGAATGCAGACACCCTGCGGAGAGAAAAAAAAAAAAAAATTCCCTCAATGGAGAGCAAAGTAAGCACGACGCACATAGTCATGCGTAGAGATATACATGTGGCATTATGGGGTCACACGCAAAGGGGGATATGCGCACGTGTGCCCATCATTTTTGTGCAAAAAAAAAAAAGTAAAATAATAAAATAATAATAATAATAGAGTCAACTGAATTGCGATTGTTGCTTTTTTTTTTTTTTTTTTTTTTCTTCTTCCATTTTGCGCATTTATTGTGCCCACTTTTTCGTTTACTCGCTTTCTTCTCTTACCCCCGCCTTAGACTTCCACAAATTTTTCCTCACGTGCTGCAAGTCCACTTTTGGGTTAGGCTTATTTGGTCTTTCTTCTCTAACGGGATTGGGTTCCTCACCAGATGTGCTTTCATATCTACGGGTTAAAAATTGTGAAGCAAGTGTTAAGAACAGGAGAGGCAGACAAGGGAAAAGCTTTGCGGCGCCATTTCTGCTGATCGAAAGGTAGACTCATCACGGGGGGGTTGCTTTACCTGTCATGCCTCCACCTATCGCTCGCAATCGATCCTTCATCACTCATTTTCCTGCCTCATGGGGGAAAATGGGAAAAAAAAAATGTATGCGCTGTGGGTTCTTACAATTTGTACGCATCCATTAGTGCAAAAATGACTTGCACTATTTTCAACATTTTTAATTATTTTTTTGGGGTGTTACTTGTGCCTGTGCCTTTTCTTCTTTTCATACGCCAGGAGCAGAGGATTGAAGGGGTCCTTGGGAATGGGTTCGTCGTAAGAGCTACGAGGGAGTGAAACGCATAGGGGAGAAAATGAACACATGGCACACTACGGCGCGTCACGTTAAACCACGTTTCGCCGCATTACGTCGTATTGTGCCGCTTTACGTCGCATTGTGCCGCCTTACGCCTCCTCTCGTGGTATACCATGTCATGTGGGCTTCACTATCTAGAGATTCCTTGCACAACACGGTGGCGCCCTTTTTTTTATTCAACAAAGCTTTATTGTTGACACGTGGAGCACTCACCTTTTTGTCCTCGATCTGGACCTTTTGTGTTTTTTTTTCCTGTCTGTGTCCTTTTGCTTCCTGTGCCTTCTGTCGCTATCGTAGCTTTCCTTGGAAACCCTTTTTCTCTTCGTCCTTTTTTCTTCATTGGACCTATTCTCGTGTGTAGACTCTTTCTTCTTCCTCTTCTTCCTGTCCTCTGCTTGGTCGTCATTTTTGCTTTGTTCCCTATGGCTATCCTTCCTTCCATCCTTTTGATGCTTCTTCCTTCCGTCCTTTTTGTGCTCCTTTTTATGATCCCTTTCGCTCACCCCTTCGCGCTCCCTCTTGGATTCTTTTCTGTCTTCCCTTTTGTCCCTTCTTGTGATATCCTCCTTACTACCATTCTCGCGCTCTTTGCATTCTCCTACTTTTTGTTCCTCCTTTTGATTTACCTTATGTTCCTTCTGTGTGCCTACTTCATGCTCGTCCTTTTGGTCCACCTGTTGTTTCTCCTGTTGGTCCTCCCTTCCACTTCTACCGCCGCTACCCGTTCTACTCCTTGTCCTGCTTCCCCGTTTCCTCTTCCGAGTCCTCTTCCGCTCCCTTTCCCGTTCTCGTCTCCTTTGCCTTTTTTCTTTTTTAATTTTCCGGACAACATTATTATATAAATCTGAGTCGATGCCAGTACTGTTGCTTACGGTCGAGATGGAAATATCACTTAGCGAGTCAGCATGGATGAACTTTTCTTCGTCCTTTTTTCTGTCCTCCTTCGTGTGGCCTTTCTTTGTCGCCTTCACATCGACCCCATTGGTTGCCTCTTTTTTGTATACATCCAAGGGATTGTTCAACAAGATGGTGTCCTTCATTTTGTGCATGTGAATATATTCTTCCTTTCCCTGAATGGTACGTTCATTGCGAGGGTAGAACAAAAGAGTGTACGCGTGTCACAGCGCGGATCAAGCAAGCAGGCATTTCGCGCTTTCCTCCACTTCTCCCCCCGTTCGTATACCTCCACTTCGCTTTGCGTTCGGTTCGCCGTTCCTCCACTTCTCTTTTGCTTCACTTCGCTTTCGCTAAAATTCACCCCCCTAGTTTTGCCTTTTTTTTCACTTTTTTAAATGTCGCTGCTAGACACTACAAAATGGTGCTAACGCTAATGGTAACATATATGCGCTTTCACGAGTGACATTTTTCGCCGAGTTGAAATGCCCGTATGGTGTATTCCCCATTTTGCGTTAATTCATTGTTTGCCCTTCTCTATACATTTTTTTCTTTTTTATCCTTTTCTTTTTTTGCGCTAGACGATATGTTTAAAAATTGTTTTGCTTTACGATAGGATTGTGGAAGGAAAAGTTTCGGTGGGGGGTAAAAACGGATATGAGAGAAATTCGCCGCCAACTGCAAACTGCAAACTGCAAACTGCAAATTACCAACTGTTTGACGTTTAGAAAAAAAGGGGAAAAACTGAGTAGTTGCAGCTCCTGCGCTGTTTCGTTTTGGCTCATTTGTATAATTTTCGTGCTTCCCTACTTGTTCCTCTTACCATTGTATATACATACATACGCACATAAATACATGCATATTTTTTTCTCGCTTTGCTGGTCACATACGTACCGTTTTGCTTCCCCTAGGAGGAATACATTTAGGGATGAATATTGATTGGCACAAAAAAGAAGGGCATCGTGAAAAAACAGGCGAAGTGGCACGCCACGTTATTAACATTCAAACAAAAAAAAAAAAAAAAAAAGTAACACCCGTGAGTAGCTCCGCATACACCTATTTGTGTACCCATGTGAGCAGCCCAAACGAGGAGAAACTTTCACCGCTTCGTTTGTGAAGTGGCCGCAGCTAATAAGCCACCCATCACCACCGATCAACGAACATATACAAAGGCATATCGGCACATGCCGCTCGGTGCTGACCGTAATAATATGCACTGCGCATATAGCGCCATGTGCAGGAAAATAGGGGGAACCAAATAACGTGCGCCTTTCGCAATTAGGCTAAACGTAGACAATGCGCCACGGCGAAGAAAAGAACGCCATCGCTACCACTTCCTTTGCGTCAAAGCTTTTTTGCGAACTCCTGCAGTTGATGCTTTATGGCATCCATATTTTTTAACAGGGACTCAAATTCGGGTCTGTTGAAAAAAAGGACATTCTTGTTTTTGCAGCATATGCATAGATTCGGCTCCACTTCCTTGACTCCTTTTACTCGGTTGAGGACAAACATGGTACGTCCATAAAGGCCCAGCTATCAAAGAGGGTGCGCCACGTTGGGGAGAAAAAATGGAGTGTCAACATGGTGAATTGAAAGAGTAGGGTGAGACAACTCCCCCCCCTGGTTACTCCACGTGGGGGAAGCTCCGTCTCCATCTCATCTAATGCATGAATGGGAAAAAAAAAAAAGACACATGGGCTGATTGGGCGTTCGTATTAGCGTAGGGAAACGTGCGTATGTCTGTCAAGCGCGTTCACTCCACTGCTCGTATTCTTTTCCAATTTTTACGCCCTTTCGCTCGGCATTTTTTTTTTTCGGTTGCACGCTTACATCACCTTACCTTCTCATCTTGGGTAATTTTTATCCGGTTTCTCGGGGGCCATCCAGCGTAAAAATGATACCCTTTTCTCTTCGTTTCCCTTTGAACTATATCCCTAAATCTTTTTAGTGCACTCTTAAGACTACTTTTCTCCTTCACATTTTTTAGCGCTTCGTAATTATCGTACACATCTGTTATGGCTCCATTTCCGCGGCATTCAGCTGTGTTTCCCAGATTTTGCTCCCTTGTCGAGGTGAAGAATTTCTTTTTGGAATGTCCTAACAAGCAGAACGGCAACATATTCGGAGGAACATGAATAAACTAGCTATGCATGGTGATAAACTAGTGTGTGATTTCGCCCATTCATGTTCCTTTGTTCCGTGGAGAAGGGAAAATGAGTAAAGTGTATATCCCTTCCTGATTTTTTTATTACGCATTACGTGTAACTGTCCGACATAGGAAATGAGCAGGAAACATCTTCGCGCGTTTTTGCGAGGTGAGTGGTGTCTGAGGGAATAGGCGGGTGCTGATGTAGTGCTCATGTGGTGTTCCCACTGCGCAGAAGTGGGTTGGCTAGCTCCTTGGGGTTCCCACAATTAGGGTTCCCACAATTAGGGTTCCCACAATTAGAGTTCGCAACGATATCGCGGTCGAGCCCTTCGACTTCGAGTGGGTAAACTTCCACTCCTCTTCGCGGCATAAAACGGGGAAGGAAACCAAAGGTGCACCATTCGGGGAGCTAAAAAAAAGAAGCAACACTGGGAGTTATAGCTCCTCCTTTTCTAAAATGTGCATTTATTTGGCGAAGGAACGAGTATCTTCTGTTAGCTCATTTGTTTGTCCCCCACAAGCGGTCAAACTGTTCACCATTACGTTACCATCATTTTGGCATTTTTTTTTTTTTTCCTAGTTGTAAACTAACTTCTCCTGTCGCAA
>NC_020405.1:754308-758760 GCF_000321355.1 Plasmodium cynomolgi strain B
GTACATATGGCGGGATTTTTCTCCCTGTTACCCTACTGCTGAAGCAGCTTCCACATTAAGGCGAATAATTTTACCCATTTTGGAGGTTAAACAAATCACGTTTTTATGTTAAAGGGTGTTGGGAGGAAGAAAACAAATTTTAAAAAAAAGGCAAACGGCGTGTACACGCACACAGTATTTTATAAACATTTTTGCAACGTTGTAAAAATGTGCGCTATGGAAATAGTTATCAAACAAGTGTGTGTGAAGGCTCAGTGGGGAAAAAAAAAAAAAAAATACACAAAAAATGACAGCAAAAAAAAAAAAGAAAAAATAAAAACAAATTTAAAGGGTCAAGGGGGAGTTTCTTTTTTTAAAAAAAAAATGTTATTATAACATTTCGTAATTTTCTTCCCTCTCAAATGCGTTTAGATGGTACATGTACTCTTTGTTCTCCTCCAGGTTGATGCAAATCTCCGAGGTGGTTCCTTTCAGATCGGTTATGTCCTGCGGAGGGGGGAATAAACAGGCGAAATGACGTGAATGCATGGTCACTTTGGAATATTCCCACACGGCATAATTGGGACGAATTGCGAAGCAGTCTTTATTAGCGTTGTCCTTCTTTTCAACTGTGCCGCACGCGGTGCCGCTCCACTTCTCCTGCCGAGTGAAGAACCTCACCTGCTCATTCTTCAAAACGGTGTTCCTCAACGAGTTGGTAAATTCGTTATCCGCATGCAGGAACTTCTGAAGGTTCTTTTTCTCCTGCACAAGATTTTTTATATTTTTGTTAATTTTTTGCAGCTGACTGTCTATATTGAAGGAGTTAAAGAAATCCAAAATTTCCATCAACTTGAATTTATTAAATTCATACTTATTGGAAAAAAAAACGGAGTTATTTTTTAACAAAAAAAGTTTGTCCAGGATGTCCAATCGGAATAACAGTCTCTGAATAATACGTTGTGCTTTGGTTTTTATTTCAAGAAAATTATTTTTTATGATGTACAAAATGAACAAAAGATTTTCATTATTCTTCTTAATATGTAATTTTCTTTTTTTAAGAATCTTTATATTTTTTTCCTGATCACTTAAGGCCATTTTCACTTTCTCCAAGTTATAAATTGGTACAATGCAGAAATTATTTTTATCGGGATTTTTTTCCATTGCCTTGGCGTACTTACTTAATATTTCCTTCGAAATTAAATACTCATGTTTGTATATATGAGTGTTCCATATCAAATTACAGAAGGAGCTTAGCAGCAGCGAGTTAATCACTCTGTTCTTCGATTCGCTCATCTCATCCTTCAGGTAAATGAAGTTCATCATATACGGGTTTCTCTCAAACACGTACGTTTCGAGGTACGATTTACACATGAATATTGTGCCAAGCTTCATCGAGATTTCCTCTAAGTGTATATGTGTGTAGGGTGGGAATGGGTAGGTGCACGTTAATCGGGGATATACACACTGGGTGGAGAAGCATACACATAGTGGGCAAAATATGCCTCCGTGTGTGTAGCCTATCACGGATGATAATCACATGTTGAAGCAGGTGGGAGGGACCTTCTGTTGGGAAACCCCACCGAGACGTATGCAACACTTGGCAAACGCGCACGTCGTTTCTCTCTTATTATTTACCACAAAGCTGCTCCGTCAGGGACTTCCTAATCTTTAGGGAGCTGTTAAAATTGAATTTATTTTCAAAGCTAAAGTTTCCATTTTGGGGCTCAATTTGCGAATTGCTCTTTTCGGTGTTTTTCTTTAATTCATCGGTCTTCCCACTGTTACTGTTGCTGACGTTATTGCTACTAGCACTGTTGGTATTCTGATTAGGGTTTCCATTGCTGGGGGGATCCACTCTTGCAAAATTGTCTGCCTTGTTTTCGCCTGGAATCACACCCTTGTTTAACACACCTATGAACCCACTTTGAGTCGATGTGCCGTCACTTGTCAATACGTTTGTTTTGTTACCAAAATTGTTAGCCGCACTGGGTGCGTTATTAAAAGTGCTGCTCAACCCAGCAGCCCTGTCATTTTGTATATTATTTGAAGAAACGGTTGGAGGCTGTGATCCCACTAGATTATTTAACGGACTGCTCACATTTGAATTGCTTACACTGTTAGGGGCAAAAGCACTAAATGTATTCATCTTTTTTGCTCTTTTTTTTTTTTTTTTACATAACTACGTGTGATGTGTTTTTTTTTGCGGGGGGGAGGCGATGCTTCGATTTGTTCCTGTATCGCACACGTAAATATATGTATGTACCGGCGTACGTGTGGGTAGATGAGCGGAAACGAATATATATACGTCCGTTTGCTCGCCTTCGCAGAGGCTTTTCTCCCCTTTTAATTTTTCAAAATTGGGAGGTCATATTGCCCACGCATCGTCTGTACTCGTGCAAGCAAACTGCTGATGGAGGTTCGTTTTCCACAGCTTGCATATATACATGCGCATTTGCGTGCGTGCTGATGCAGGAAATGAAAGGGCGTTGTCCCCGCAGTTTCACACAATCCTCCTATTTCAGAGGAACTTGCTAGTGGGGCGAATGAACACGAATGGAAGTATCTCCTCGGCTCATGGAAAGGCGGACGGAGGATACATAAACAAAAATGAAAAAAAAAAGGCTAAGCTGTAAAACGAAGGGAATTTTGAAGAATCGATGACATTTTTAAACGAAAGCGAATGTACGTGTATTTAAGTACGCATATGTAATATACCTCTCGTATATATTTTTGTATACTCTTCTTTTTGATTAATCAGAAAATTTCCACCCCATTTTTGACAAAAAAAAAATGTTAAAAAAGTCTTCTTTGTGAGAGACGAATATATCTTAATTTTTCGAAAAATATGACAAAAAAAAATGAAATCGCAACTTTGCGAAAAAAAAAAAAAATAAGGGGAAAAAACAAGCTGCGCAGATGGGGTTAATTTTGTTAATTTCATATTTACTGATTTCGTTAGGCGCAATGGGGAAGGGAAATGCATATGGTACGCATATAATATGCATGCATGTATATGTATGTATTTTTTTTTTTTTTCCTCTGGAAGGAAAATATTCGCATAATGTAACAAACCGCCGCGCTTTTCGCAGCCTTGACTGAAGTACGAGTACCCGGTGAGGCTTAACTAAGAGATGCCACTCTGTTGTGTTAAGATATGCCCAAGCGTATGTGTTGCCACTACGGAGGTAGACTTATCCACAAAGGAAAAAAAAAAAGTGAATTATATATAGTTGCATATATCTGTATGTAGCCGTGTGCACACGTAACGAATTATACAGGATGAGCATTTACCCTCCCCAATTTTTGCGAATGGAGAGCCAGTCTAAACGTATGATGTGGAAAAATCCGAGTGATGGTCCCTCATAAGAGAGGCTTAAATACCTCAACTAATGAAAATTCACCAAAATGATTTTGTTTCATCGCGTCGCAATTAATAGGATGTCGACGGGTATAAAAAAAAAAAAAAACGGACCTTTTTGGCAGTTTGAGAACCTTTTTTTTTATTTCTTTTCTTTGTTGCGCATTTTTAGAGTTACATTTCACAAATGAATATACGGAGAGTTCTTCCGAACATGTGTGCCTTGCAAGAATTATTCCCACTGTATGGCGCAAACGGGACTTTTATATGAGACACGTCGAAATCACGTTGTTTCGCTTAAGTGGGGAATATCCAATTCGCGTGAAATTCTTATGCAGGATGGGACTTTTCTTTTACTTTTTAAAATCACCACTTTGTTATTATGGTGTGCGGGGAATAATGTTTTTTTTTTTTTTTTTCTCCCGACTTGCGCTTACGCAATTGCGTGAAGTAAAAAACAAATTAATTCGTTTCGATGGGGTAATGAGGAAATTATTCTGTACTTAAAAAGGTGCAAATTTTTTCCCACATAAAAAGGAAAAAAGAAAAAAATATACCGCCCGATGCGTTTTATAGCGTCCCTAAAATTGACCTTTTCGTTTTGCGCAAACTTCTAAAAAATGAGGAAGAGGTGGGGGAAAAAATTGCTTAAAAGGTATTCTCTTCTTTTAATACGTCGAGAGGGGTCCAATTTAAATGGGGGGAAACAAAAAAAAAAAAACAGGTGAGGCCACTAACAAATGAACAAAGCTGTTTACAGAGGTGTACTACACACCGTTGCTTAAAAGCGTAACCAATCTTGTGGTGACCTTCCCCATTCTTGGCATTTTACTTTTTTGAAAAACGCATTGGTCAAGACGATGCATGTCCTCCACGCGCAACTCCAACAAAGGGAAAAATGAGTGAGACGCGAAGGTGGGTACATATCGCTTAACGGCAAAATGACAGAATGGGAAAAAATTCGAACCAATAATGTGCCAAACGGGTAAACTGCAATTGGGCACATATTATTGTCTTTTTTCTTTTTTGAAAATTGTTGCTTAAAAAAGCCTTTCGCGTAAGATTGCCGGAGGGAGGAAATGTTCATAAAGGGGAGTGAATCTCGTTAAATT
>NC_020405.1:758770-759558 GCF_000321355.1 Plasmodium cynomolgi strain B
TCTCGAATTTTTTTTTTTTTTTTTTTTTTTTTTTGCCTATTCATTGTTGTTTTGTGGTGAGCTAGCCAAAATGCTTTTATTGGGGAGTCTTTTTTCATGTTATCATTTTTTAATTTTTCCTTCTTTTGCGGGATTGCAGAAAGCTAATTGCATGCAAAAAAAATGCATTCAAAATGGCGCAGCTGTTTTTGTGAAGCCCTAGGGAATTGAGGCGCATATATGCTGATAGACTTTTCCCCCCCTTTTTGTCATTTTTTTTTCCGCCGTGGGTTTTGTTTTGTGTGTATACATGTAGGTTTCTTCTTGTCTCTGCAGAGAATCGCCCATTTGTGCAAGCCTGTTCGGATAGATGTTTCGCGCGGCTGATTTGATCCTTCTCATTTGGCGCTTTACGCTTCATGCAATTTTTTTTATTTTTACATGTACGCGCGGAATGCGCGCTTGTCTTTTTTTGAACGAAGCATGCATGTGATTAAGTCTGTCTCTCGTCCGCACGCGCCATATTTTACCAGCAACCAAATTGTATATGCGCGAGAGCATATTCCATTTGTAAGCTTACATACATATTTGTACCCATGTTTGTACACATAAGTTTATACTTCTTAACGCATTTGTCGCAAATTCAGATCAAAAGGCAGGTTCTTATGAAGCTTAGCTACCATTTTACAACTGTCTGATTTTTTTTATTTTATTTTATTTTTTTTTTTTTCCTGTTATATCTCATTTTTCATCACAAATGATTGACCCTTTTTTCTTATTTTAACATGATTATGTGAGAAGAACAACAA
>NC_020405.1:759688-777577 GCF_000321355.1 Plasmodium cynomolgi strain B
TTTTTTTTTTTTTTTTTTGGTATATATAATTTGTAAAAAGAAATATATTTGCCTTTGTCTTTATTTACATTTTTTTTGTTTTTTCTCAAAAAATAAACGTGGAAATGTTAACATGTTAACACAACGTTAATTTAAGTGAATATCCCATTTAACTTACATCAGTTGCCAAATGTGAGATATTTGCAACCCCAACTCCCCCAAATTGGTGAAGACCCCAAACTGAACCAAAATAATTTTGTTTTTCCCTTTTTTGCTTAACCTGAAGCTCTTCAAACACGCATTCGTGAAACGTGTAAGCATTTTGCGTGAACATATGTATCTGTGTACATTTGCGTATGTTTACGTGCGTATGTGTGTGTACATGTCTGTGTGAACCCGCACTTCTGCTTCTCGGCGGCCAGATACACTCGTCCGTGTGTGCTGCGCTCCTTTATGTACATTCGAGTACCAGTCCGCAAAAAAAAATAATACACAAATACACAAATAAATATACGCATAAGTACTTACACGCAAATACATAACCCGTCTGACATACCTTTTCCCCCCCCCTTTTTTGTGCGTCTCCTTACCACCAGGCTTTATTCCCTATAAAAGATTTCCAGCACACATCCCCCGTTAGTGGTCTTCCGCACTGCTCAACGAATCCGTTGCGTCGAAACGCCGCTCCAACCTTGCAGATAGCCAATACGGTTTGGCCAAAAAAATATAATCGCCCGTGCCAGTGTGCCCAGCATAGGCTTGCGTATAGACATAAAAGTTTTAAAAAACACCCTCAAAAGCGCCAGCGCCTCTTCCCTTTTTAATTAACCCGCGTCCAAAACTATGAAGCTGATTCAGAACAAAAGCTACCTTTTGGTGGTTTTCCTCCTGTACGTTAGTATATTCGCCAGAGGCGACCAAAAAATTGTGGATGAAGTGAAATATAGTGAGGAAGTATGTAATGAGAGCGTCGATTTATACCTCCTAGTTGACGGGTCAGGAAGTATTGGATACCCGAACTGGGTCACGAGAGTCATACCAATGCTTACTGGCTTGATTGGCAATCTAAGCCTCTCAAGGGACGCTATCAACTTATATATGGGTTTATTCGCAAGCCGTACAACTGAATTGATCAGACTTGGCAGTGGCCCATCTATTGAAAAAAAACTAGCACTGAATGCAGTTGCTGATTTGAAGAAAGGATATTCACCTTACGGTGCCACCAATATGTCCTCTGCTCTGGAAGAAGTGATGATGCATTTAAAGGATCGAGTTAACAGAGAAAAAGCAATCCAATTGGTTATCTTATTGACTGATGGTATACCTAATAATAAGGTCAGAGCCTTGGAATTGTCCAAAGAATTAAAACAAAAAGGTGTGAAGTTGGCTGTTATCGGAATTGGACAAGGCATTAACCACCACTTCAATAGATTAATCGCAGGATGTCGTCCCCGTGAGCAACACTGTAAATTTTATTCCCATGCTGACTGGAATGAGGCCGTGGATCTTATCAAACCTTTTATTGCAAAGGTGTGTACTGAAGTAGAAAAGGTTGCTAATTGTGGTCCCTGGAATCCATGGACTCCATGCAGTGTTACTTGTGGAAAGGGAACACACAGCAGATCAAGACCATTGTTGCATGATGGATGTACTACTCACATGGTTAACGAATGTGATGAGGGAGAATGCCCAGTGGAACCTGAGCCTATTCCCGTACCAGCTCCTTTCCCAGCCGCCCCTGAAGATCTCAAGCCACGTAACACAGATGATGATGATGATGATGACCACCCCAATTTTCACAAAGGCCTAGATGTGCCTGATGTAGAAGATGAGGTTCCACCTGAAAATGATGGAACGGATGGAAACCCAACCGAAGAAAATGACTTCCCCCCAAAAGATGACGTTGTACCTGATGAATCAAATGCCCTTCCGTTACCCCCCGTAGTTCCTGGAGGTTCAAATGAGGAGTTCCCAACAGGTGATGAGAATAACCCAGAGAACCCATTGAACCCAGAGAACCCAGCGAATTCAGAGTACCCAGAGAACCCAGAGAGCCCAGGGAACGCAGAGAACCAAGAAGAGTCACCAACGGAGCAGGAAGCACCCCAAGACAACAACATAAATGAACCAGAGCGTACCGATGATAAGGGATCTGGAATAAATGACAAATTAATTCCCAAACCGATGGATAACGAAAGAGACATAGCCCCGAACAAAAAGGTTCATCCTAGTTCAACAAATCACGCTCATGATAGGTACGCCAGACCGCACAGACACTCAGGAGGAAATGATAACGGTACTAACGCAAATTCGGACATTCCCAACAATTCCGGCGAATCGGAATACGAAGAACCTGAGGATAAGGGAAAGAAGTCATCAAATAATGGCTACAAAATTGCAGGTGGAGTAATTGCTGGATTGGCCCTAGTTGGCTGTGTTGGATTCGCGTACAATTTCGTATCTAGCGGAGGTGCTGCAGGAATGGGTGGTGAACCTGCGCCCTTTGATGAGGCGATGGCTGAAGAAGATAAAGACGCTGCGGAGGCAGACCAGTTCAAGTTACCCGAGGATAACGACTGGAACTGATTGTGATACGTGGAAGGAGCCGGGCTGGAGTGCACACATAGTAAGCTTAAAGGCCCGCGCAGGGGGGGGGGACAAGCACACACACGTGTGCAAACGTACGTACATATATACCTACATATGTAAAGCACGTATGTACGCTTGTGTTGTTGTGCTTGCTCTTGCGCCCTCGCACCCAACTACAAACGCAATTTTTAAATAGCTGCACATATAAATTTAAAACGATGTTCTTCCCAAACTAATCGCTTTTTTATTCCGCTCGACCACACCCACACCGTTTGTTTCGCTGCTTCATGAGTCATGTTTGTTTGCTCCACCTTTTTCTTCTTCTTCTTCTTCTTACCTTTTGCTTCATTCTTTTACACTTTTTTTTCTTTTTTTTTTTTTTTTTTATTTTTTTTTTTTTGGCGCCTCTCCCGCCCGCCACATTTCCCCCCCTTTTTTTTAACCTCCTTTTTGGTGAAAACTTACCAAGTTTGTGTTACATAATACGGTCATAATTTGTGCTACTTTTTAAAATGCCTCTTCGTTGGGAAAAAATGAAGAAAAAAGCGAAGTAGAAAAAAAACAAGGGACACATAAAATGGGTATTGGGGGCTCAAAAGGGGAGCAACTCTCCAAGTTCAAAAGGACAAATGAACATTCCGATTCTGCCTCGCTGGGATTATTCGTCCGTTTTGCTCACAGGTGTTCGCGAACAAGTTTATCGTGTGGAGTGCTACACAGGGAGATGGGCACATTCAAGCGGAGCCTGTCTGTGTAACCCCCATTTACGCGCAAAAAATGGCATCAAAAACGAACTGCGGGATTTTCAAAAAATCGTCGACGATGGACCGTTCTTCCATTTCTGCGCCACTTTGGTCCCCTGCGGAAGGGTCCGAAATGCCTAGCTTCTCACACACGCATTTCTCAAATTCGTATTCCTGTATCTTGAAGTTGGTGCTCACATCTTCGTTTGCAATTTCTCTGTTGTAAAAGTCCAGGTAGTATACTTTTAGCTTTCCCATTAATTCTTCAAATTCTGCTCTTTCCGCTGCACTCAGAATGTTGTCTACACGTCTGCTCAGACTTCCATCCGCATTCATCCTCCCCTCCTTCATTCTGCAATAAAAATAAAACCTATGCTTTTTCTTCAAGTCATTGTTAAAATTTATTTTATTTTTCAAAACGTAGATTTCGTTTTGCGCCACCTGCTCATCGTGCGTTAAAGTATTGCCAGTTTGCACCCAGCTCTTCTTGGGCACATACAATTCGAGTAACTCGCTTTTGCTCAGCTTCGCTTCCATGTTGGGGTTAATTAACTTTGCGTATCTCATGTTTAGATCTTCTATCTCGTCTGCAAGGGCGCGATTGTAAGGCTTCTCTACGCATCTGCTTCTGAAAAGTGTGCGATAAAATTTGGAGCGCAGGAGTAGCATTTCTTCCGCTTGATACTCCCCTGGGTTATACAAAACGAAGGCGTCCTCCTCACCGCTGTCAATATCGATGCTGAAGTTATTGTATGGAATTATGCAACTGTCTTCGCTTTGTCTACTCTTCCTGTCGAGCACCATGGCATAACCCTTGTTTGTATTTCTCCGTGCTGAACTCGTATATGCGTTCTCTAGGGAGCTATCCGAATAGTCTTCATAGTCCGTTTGCCCAAACGTTTGCTTCCTTCCTGTTGTTGTTATTTCGATCTGTGTGGGCGCATCAATTGACCCCTCATCGTGGATACCCCTTCGGTGCGGTAAAAGGAAATCCTTCCTGAGGCGATTCATTTCGCGCTTCTTCACTTGGTCAATACTGTTTTCCTTCTTTTTATAAAAGGCCCCTTCGAAGTTATTCTTTGGCTTATAAATCTCTTTAATTAATTTTTCAAACTTCTTCTGCTCTTCCATTTTTAACAAAATGAGACGATTTCGAGAAGATAAAATGTTTATGTATTCATTTTCGTTCCTCTCCGTTATGTCTGTTTGTTCCCCTATTTTGTGTCTAATTTGTTCGAAAATTGTTGGTAATTTTGGGCCTATAGCTTTTCGCCTTTTAGAAGAGTCTCCTTCACCCACATCATCGTTGTTGGACTCCTCTGTGCTGTTCTTCTTAACCTGTGCGTTCGGCTTTTCACCAAGGGGGGAACTAACATGTCTACTAGTGCCCATCGATGTGACACTATCCTGTTTAGCAGCCATATTGGCGTTGTTACTGTTAGATGCATCTTCCCTTATGTACTTGTTTCCCACTTTCATGTCTATTCCGATGGGAATACCATCAATATAATTGTTGTTCCTTAACAGTGCGTAGGACACACTCTCGTTGAAAAAGCTAAACTGGAGGTCATCTGCGTAATTCGCTTTATCATCAAAGTTCGCACTTGTGATTATGTCCTCATAGATGCTATCCTCCTCATCGATGTAGTCATATATTCCTTTTTTGACTACATCTTCATTTCGTTTGTATCTGCTGGATATGTAATTGGTGGGCTTAAATTCGTCCTCTGCCTCTGCCTGCTCTTTTTCCTTTCTCCTTTTACTTCTTTCGCGCTTCTCCTTCTTCTTCCTTTCTTCCGCTAGCAAATTTTTGTAGTACACATAAAAGTCATACTCATCGTAGTGGTTGTGCTTCCTCTTTTTTCGAAACTCCCTCCTGACTTCATTCACATCGTGGTTGGTCAGCTTCGTGCCCAGGAAGTCGGACATGGTTACTTATTCTTCCGTTTCGTGGAAGGGGGTGAAGTGATCCACATGATGCGGCTTTTCACACCGCATGGAGGGAGACAAAACAAACTACCAGGCGCTTCCCCCAATGGAAAAAAAAAAAAAAACACCTCCCTTTTTAAAGAGCAAACGGAGTAGCACTACTCATAAAAGCGAGTTATCCACTTTGTTTGATCATCCAAATGGGGTAAGCACTTCTCCTAAAGAATGATCAAATTTTTTTTGCTGGGTATTCCCCCCATTTTGTCGAAATAGGCATGGCTCTATTTCTACACAAATTGTTAGCAGGCAATTTTGCATTACATTGCATTGCAGTTCAGCGCTTGTACGTGCGTTGCCGCGAAATTGGGTTCCCCCTTTTTTTTTTTTTCTCTAATTGGTGAATATTCTCACTTGGCTTAATAGTACCAACTGTTTACAAAAAATTGTCGGGTATCTCGCATACAATCGAAGCATCCTCAATTTAGGTAGGAAACAAAAAAGGGCACTCTGCCTAGTCTCGAAATCGCTTCGACGTTTGAAATTAAGCAAACTTTGTGCGTAGTAGTAGTATGTATGCATATACACATAGGTGTACGCGTGAGTATATTTACTAACGTAACCGCCATTGACTACCGCTTTGCACGGTTCTTTGCTTGGGCGGTCAACAATAATGTGTAAGACGAACTAAACGCTAGCACATGACCGTTGGTGAAAGGGTGCCACCGCAGGAAAGGGAAATTAAAATGGAAGGAGGAACCAGCAACAAAGATAAGCTGTTCTTTAAGTTATATGAATATATAAATAAGTTAGATAACTTTGCATGTGATGATGTTAGCTTGGAGAAGGAGGGGAGGAAGAAAATTCTATACATCAGTAAAAAGGCAAAAGGGAAGAGAAGATCGGCTGATGGGGAAGTGACCAAGTCGGAGGTGGAGGGAGAGGGCAGGAGGGTTCATTCTCCGCAGACGATGGGAAAGGCAAAGCATAGGGAAAGTAAAATAAAAGGTCGAAACCATGTGGGAGCTGGTGCTGAGAAAAGTGGCCCATTTGGCGCGGAGGACAGCAGCGAGGACGGCAGCGAGGACGGCAGCGAGGAGGGAAGCGGGGACGGCGATAGTCACACCATCAGTTGTAGCAGCAGTTACAGCAGTCGCGGGGGCGAAGCAGGAAGCGCCCTGCACGGTGAAAAGACGGGGCACTCGGGGAAAACTGAAACTGCGGCCCCCATCGCCCCGCGGGATTACCCTCTCAAAGCGGGAAGCGATGACAAGGGTGGCCCAGTTAATGTCCACTCGTACGGGAACACCCACCCAAACAAAAACGCAGGGAGGACAAAAAAAAAAGGAGCGCCGGTCGAAGGGGCACCTGTCGAAGAAGCACCAATCAAAGGAGCACCGGTCGAAGAAGCACCACCAAAAGGAATAACCTCCTAGGCGAAATAGAAAACTACTACGTAATTTCCAAGATGAAGAGAAAAATGGAAGAATACCAAAGTGTAAACGAAATTAAAATTATGAACAGCCAAGGGAGTTGTAACATGTTAGGGATGATGCAAAAAATTGATGACATTATAAATGCATATAAACAGATTAAGGAGGAATTAGATAAGTTAGAGAAGAACAAGCAATTCATTTACGATACATTTTATTCCATTTTTTTGAACTATTATTCGAGGTATGAAGAATTGAAAGTAATCAAGGGGAACAAGAACAGAGTAGAACGACACCTGAAGTTTTACACCAACGTTGATCATTTCGAGAAGGTACTCAACCACATGGAGAAAAACGAATATGCTTATTTTATTGACATGTATAATAATTCTTTGCAGAAAAGTGGAGGGAAGGAATGCTCGGGGGAGTTGCTTGAGGGGGACGAGCAGAGTGATTATGATGAGAGCGAGACGGATTCGGGGGATGAAGAAGGAGAGGTGGACATGAGCAATTGGGCCGCGGAAGATATACAGAACTGGGTAACCTCATACGGCACGGAAGGGGGGGTCACAGACGGTGAGGAAAACCAAACAGAGGATGAAGGGAGCCACGAAATTGATAACTACTTACTTAGTGAATGGGAGAAGGAGGAAGAAGTAAGCTTCCCTGTCGGAGGATATGATACCCAGAGGGGGCAACATCACGATGAAGATGCAGATCAAAGGGGTGCACTTAATGGTGGGAGCGAAACGGAGCGAGCTGCGTTGGACGAAAACGCAGGAGTGGACGAAAAACGGGTGAGTAACCAATCGGGAAGGAGTAACAAGTACGTCGCACAGCGTCCCAGCGGAGGGGTTGGCGCAATGGGAGGCAATCCCGTGGAGGGGAAATTGCGAGGTCCTATCTGGTGGGAGAAGAAGAAGAAAAGAAGGAGCTCAGCGGGTGGGATATCAAATGGGGTAGCAACCGGCGTAGGACGCATCGCTGGACGCATCGCTGAACGCGGCGCTGGACGCAGCGCATCGAACGAAGGGGCCCCTTCCGACGCCGCAAACCACCCCCGCCGTGGCAAAACCAAACGGGGGAGCGAGAAAAACGAAATTTATCACATGCTGCAGTTTTCCGAAAAGGCCATAAAGTTCTTCAAGAAAAATGGCACCTATTTACACGCCAAGGCTAAATTGACCAAGTACCAGTCCATCATAAGGCGTATTTTGAAGTACGTCATTAATTTGTTCAGGGATGTTCTAAACAACGCAGAGTTGAATATACCCTGTGGTAGAGGTGGTGATAGTTTGCCTCTGTATGGCATCTCGTCGTGTGAACAAAATGGGAAAGAGGCGACCGCTCCGCTGGAGTTAAGCTGTAGGGGGAAGTGGTGGGAGGGCAGTACCCTGAGTAGAGACAACCCCATTTGGGGCAAGCATCTCTCGATTGATACATCTCACAATTCCTTGAGCGAAAAAAGACTACCTGGGGAAGAAAACCATATGAATAATTTCAAATCTGACGATATGAAGAACCCCCAGGAATGCATAAATCATGAGAAAGAAGAACCGAAGCACACGCAGTCGCATGAGCTAGCTAATTTGACGGAGGTGCAGAACCTCTTTTCCGTAGAGGACGAAATGGAGGATAATCAAATCTACAGAAATATAAGTATGATATATTTTAGCAAGTATATAAATGAATTGGAGTATTATAAAAAGTTCAAAATAAAATGCAGCTGCATGCGAGATGTAATATACTTCATTTATGAAAAATCTTTGGTGGAAGAAAATAATTTGTATATAGAGGAATACAATAAATTGGAAAATTTCTACGTAAGCACAAGGGTAAAGCTATTGAACAGCAATGTGCTAAGCACTAATGTATTAAGCAATTTTGAGTCCCTACTGAAGAATGATATTTGCAAGTATATAAAGAATGTCTGCTTGTTGGCAATGTATGTTTCTAAGTTAGAGGTAGACTTGTACACACATATATTCAATAATAACCTTAACAATTCCGTTAATATCATACTGAACAACATTGGGGTGTGTATCTTCGATTGCCTTCATGATTGCATCGATCAACTTAACAACATACAATTAATTAGAAAAATTATTCGAATCATTTATGTGGATATCATCGATACGTATAGTGATAATTCATACAGGATCATTTGTGATTACTTAAAAAAAATTTGTAAAATTTTGAAGGACAAATTACTCTACGTGATAGAGATGTACATCTCGTACTACACCAAAAATACGAGTGCTACTTTACCCTATGTGTGCTTCTACCCTCTGAGGAAAAAATTTATCAACATGGTGAACAATTTTTTGTATGATGAATATCTCCTCACGAGTGATGCGCATACGAAGGTGGAGTCCCCTGTGAAAACTAGACAGGGGAAACCAAATAAGGAGGGGGAGGGGCGGAACGGACAGTTGAATAGTTTGTTTGCCTCCACTGAGAGTAATCACCCCATCGGTAAGAGTGTACCGTGGGGGGATAAATCTGAGCCAGTGCGCAGTTGTGAGAATTGCGAGGAGGGGAACCCAATTAGTGGGGTCACTGACAACGTAGATGATCCCTCCAGGGAGAGCACAAGCAGTGTGAACAACATTGAAAGCGGGAACAGCGTTGAAAGTGTGGACAGTCGGGAGAGCTTGGAAAGCTTAACCAGCGGAAGATACGAGAAGCAGGGCGAATGCAACAAGAACGTGCTGAGTGAGAAGAATGTATACAAGCCATTTTCCTTCCACCGCTGGGAATTTAATAAGGACTCCAAATTTGGCCTCTGTGGTATAGACCTAAACATTATTGGTACCATCCTAATTTTGAAGACGATACATTTTATAATCGACGAAGAGACGCTGCTGGAGCTGTTCAGAGAGTGCCTGGAAAATAGCTTCAATTCTGTAACATCCATTTATAAGGAGCACATGAAAAATCATCCTGAGGACATGTTTAATGGCGCTCTTTATTTAATCAAAAATTTGAGTCTTTTGATATATTTGTTTTACAAAGTTACGAAGGATCACGAGTTTGTCCGCTTTTACCTGCACAGTGGGTTGACCGAGCAGCTCCTCTTTGGGGCATCTCCAAAAGAATGGATAATGGAGAGCCATAGTGGTAGCGGGAAGAAAGAAGGCGACAAAGTGGGGGCCGAAAATGAAAACTCCATTTTGTGCTTTTTCAAAAGGGTATACAACATGTCGTCACAGGACGACGTGCAGAACAGAATCCTGGCCGCCTTCAACGATGCCATTTACAACTTTACCGTAGCGACTGTGTCAAGGGGTAGGTGCGAAGTGGCGGTGCGAAGTAGCGGTGCGAGTGCATCGCATGTACTTATTCGCCTCTACTCTCATAAGTGTGTGCCTTTATTGGTGCCTCCCTCCCCTGTGATTACCCCCAACTGAGTGAAAAAGTCAACGTGCGACATGCGTGTGTACCCTTTTTGAGTCAACCTGTGACCTGCGCGTATAACTTTTTTTCCTTCCTTCCCTTCTTCTACAGTTTGTTCCCCCTTGATTAAAATTCTCTCCATGGAATACAAAGAAAGTGCGCTTGAAAAGGAGGAAGAAATTAAAAAAACGACTCACGATTTTTTGAATGCAAAAAGGAAGCGCCAATCAGATTTGCAGTTCGGAGACGAGAAGGTGGACTTCTCCTTTTTGCGCGAAATAAACTTTGACTTGTTAAAGGAGTACGCAGAAAAGGTTAACAACGAGCAGAGTGTAGAAGCACCTAACTGCTCCAACCTCGATGATCTAAAAAAGAACCTCCAGTCGTTTAAGCAAAAGGTTTGTGACCTATTTCCGAGGATATATTTTTACGTGAAGTTATTTATTTTCTCCAATACGGAAAAGCCAAACGAGAATGATTTTTTTCCCGGACTGTTTTCCCACATCGTGGGTCTTCTAACGTACAAAATAGTGGGCCTGCTCAGGTGAGTGCTTCCTTTTCATTTGCGCGCGAATGGGTATGGGAGGCTCCCCCCAGCTTTGGAGCTCAGCACCTTCGCTCCTTCGCTCCTTCGCACCTTCGCACCTTCGCACCTTTGCAACATTGTAACCTCTCAACTTTTCACCTTCTCACCTGTGCCCCCCTGTAGCGAGGTATACCTCATCATAAGGCTCAAGTATGCACACCAAGTGGAAGCCATATTTGAAGAGAACTACGTCAGCGACATTTTCCTCTTTCTGAATTCGAGCGAGAGGTACGTCTGCTCCTTTTCGGACATCCACCAGTACTTCGACACAAACAAGAATTACAACTTTTGGGGGGAGTAATTTTTTACAAAAAGGAGTTTGCAGGCCACGGAATTGGCGATTTATATCATACAGAAGAAGGACAAAAAAAAAAAAAGGGTTAAATGGAGAGAAGAATGTGCACACAAAGGGGGAGTAACGGGTGTGACAAAACGGGGGGGAATAAACTGGAGGAGCATTCTCAGGAGTATCTTACACCATCACGTTTGCGGCGCAAACGGATTTCTACCACGGTCCCGTTGAGCGAACGAGTCAGGCGCCCTCCTCAACGGGATAATCAATAAAGTAAATCCCTCGGTCGGACGAAAAAATAATTTTGTTGTTCTTGTGGCGTATGAAGTAGGACCACTTGAAGTAAAACAGCCCAGAGGGCAGTTGCACACATTTGTAAAATATAAAAGTGGATAAATTAAAAATGAAGATTTCATTTTCCACCAAAATGAATAACAAATTTTCCACCGATTTGTAAATATCCAAAATTTTTTTTTTAATTTTTTAATTCTGTACATATCCACAGCTTTTTTAAAATCAAAAATGATTAACCTCCTCCCATTTTTTGCTACAATAATTTTTTCATCATCCAAAAATTTCCCATGACTTATAAATTTTGAAGAAAAATCCACACAAAAAATTAATTCGTGTTCACATTTCTGTGCATTCATATTAATTTGCAGAACGCGAATGTGGCATTTCCCGAAATTGTTCTTGTAGCATAACAGATAATTTACATTGAAATCAAAAATNACAATATTTTTTAAAAAATTTTTATAAAAATAACTCGTGCAATTATTTTTAATGTCGTATATAAAGAGACTCTTGGAATTATTAAAGAGAATGAGATTTTCAAAAAATATCACTTGTTTGTTGTTTGCCACTTCAACGTTCATTTTTTTTACGAACTGGTAGGTCCTTATGCAAAAAACATCTATGCAGCTTTCGTAATACACATAGGCGTAATTCTTGTCTATGTATATCGACTTGATGCTGTTATTCCTGAACATACACAGGATGTGATATTTCTCGAGCACTTCAATAGTACCGCTGCTGCTTTTACGGTTAAATCCTACTGCGGTGTTACCCATTCCGCTCGTGCCTACCCCGATGCTGTCGCTTCTGTCATTTTCAATCCCATTTTGATTATCCCTGCAGGAGTCCTCCACGGAATTACGCTGGGGAGTGTCACTTGCGGACTTGCTGCTCAACTCCGTGGAGTCGTTCTTTTCAGAGTTCCCGCTCTTTGGCTTCGCTTCGAGGAGGGACACATCCGTGTTGACCCCCTTGCTTTCCTTCCTCGTGATTCTGAACAGGCACACTTTCCCAGTCAGGGAGCCTACGGGTGAGGGCACGCAAAAGAGGGCAAATAGAGGGGCGGCAATGAAGGGGCGCATGGACGGGGCAGCAATGAAGGGGCGCATGGACGGGGCAGCAATGAAGGGTCAGCAATGAAGGGGCGCATGGACGGGGGAGCCGAAACACACACCACGCGTGCGCCCGCGCCAAGTGAGCAACATACCGGTGCAAATATAATTGTCGTCTGTGTACAGAACAACTATGGGGTCCGATAGCAGGGTCTGGATGCAATTGTGCAGGACGATCTTTTGGCTTTTCCTCCCACTTTGGTCGTCTCTCCTTCCCTTAAAGCTAAAGCAGATATTGTGTTTCCCATTGAAGCATTGGTTCATCACCTTGCTTTCGTTACTCATTTTATTTTTTTTATTTTTTTGTATGACGTCACAGCTTTGGCGAGGAGGTTCTGCCCCACATCTTGGGCTCACTCATTTGGGAAGGAGCACGATACGTGGGGGCACCTAAACGGGAAGAGGAAAAAAAAAAAAAAAACGAGCGCGTTGGCTTTCCCTCTATATGCGCTTCCTTCTTTGAATACAGGACGATAACACGGGTGACTTCAAAATTGTATGTGCTAAGGTGACCAGGCCACAAATTTGTCACACGAAAAAAAAAAAAAAAAAAAAATGCCACTTTTATACTAGGCCTAGTTCCAAGGTGGGCGAAGGGGAAAATAATAAAATCGTGTCAATTGATGTTCGTCACGATTTGCTTTTCAAAATGGACGATGTGGACGTGCCACTTCGTAATTTCAAGTGGAAAAAAAGAGAAAAAAACAAAAAAACAAAAAAAAAAAAAAAAAATATTATACTAATGCGAACGCGGGAGGGAGGGGGAAATAACAGCAGATATATTATATTAAAAATGAGGAGCGGGGGGAAGAAATAAAAATAAGTCAAAAAGGGAAACCTTGAAAAATGGAAACCTTGAAAAATGGAAAGCTAGAAAAATTGAAAGCTAGAAAAATTGAAAACTAGAAAAATCGAAAGCCTAACATAAGTGCAAAAAAAAAATTGTAAAATAAAAATAACAACCATGGTAAAAAAATGGCAAAATTTTGATTCTCCATCGCCATTCTCTTCACCCTTTAAAAATGCCGTTCACCTTAAAATGTTTATTCGTGGAACACTCGAAGTGCAACACTAATCCTTTGCTAAACAAAGTGGTGAAGTTTGCTTTGACCCAACCGATTGAGCATAAGGCACACAAATAAAATAGTCCCCCATGCGCACATATGCTGTATACACACCTTCCCCGAAGGAGGTGTTCGCCCACTGATCAAGCGGCATAATAACATAACAACGGAGACAGTAGTAAACATGTCCTTCCACGATAGACATACGCACTTCAAATATTGGGGTGGAAGTATCTAAAGGTCCTGCAAGAGGTTCGCGTCCTTTTCGTCCTCTTCGTCTTTTATGAAAGGCTCCAAAAGGTAGGAGGTAAAGTCTATCGAGTTAGCCTTTTCGTTTAATCCCTTGTCATACTTCCAAAAGCTGTATAAGGTTAAGTTGATTAGGTGCGTCTCGGAGTGCTGCAGATTTGGGATGTAGATGTGGGACGAGTGCACATTTTGCTGCTCTAGGTGTCTGATGATTTTCTCCGTCCTGCAGTGCCTGATGTCTTCGACGTAGCCTGGGGGGAAGCGGCGCCACAAAATTTTGGCGCAGCGGTGTGAAATGATTTTAAGGGGGACAGAAAAAAGCGACACGGATGGAAGTCCACACCGAGTTGGCATTAATTGGCATTAGTTGGCATTAATTGGCATTAACTGGCTTTAGTTGGCATTAACTGGCTTTAGTTGGCATTGACTGGCATTAGTTGGCATTAGTTGGCATTAACTGTTACTAGCTGTCACTAGCTGTCATTCGCTGTCACTCGCAGTCACTAGCTGTACTAGCTTGCAACCGCTGGCAACTGCGCTCAGGGTGCCACACAGACAGAGGAGCACCCCGCCCCCCGCAAGGAAGGCAACATTACCTGCCACCTTAGACATGTACTTGAAGTAGCTCTTCTGCCCTACCGTTTCTATCGGAGTGACCTTCGAAAATACTTTCTGGTCAATGAACATGAAGCAAATCTCGAAGAAGTAGGGAGAAGGAAGATCAAAGAGCTCACTCTGGTTTTTGTACTCCTCTTCCTTTATATTTATAAAATTCTTTATGTAGAACCAGAAGGGGAACTCCACATCGACATAGGTGAAGGACGAAAGGGTGATGGCTAGATAAATCGGCATCCATTGCCTTTCTCCGGCTTTCATTTCTTTTATGTCGAATCCCTGTGCGGGGGGGAGGTGTCGTGAGGGGGCATGCATTGCGAAGAGGTATGCATTGCGAAGAGGTATGCTTTGTGAAGAGGCATGTGCTGTGAAGAGGCACACTTTGTGAAGAGGCATGCGCACGCACTGCTGAATAATTCCTCGCGCTAACCTCCACAAAGGCCGTGGGCAAGGGGGGGATGTCCACGAGCGCCTTAACCACGACGAGCTCGCCCAGCGCCCGGTCGTACAGAGACATATTTACGGCGTCATTCAAAAAGAGTTTGGCATACTGGATGTTATTGTAGTGATATGCAGAGTTCAGTTTGAGCGGCAAGTACTCAATATCAATGTCCTCGTTTATTAACGTCTTGTTTAATATGGTAGGTCTACTGATGTCAATATTATCAATGTAAATTTTTTCGTCATTAAAGGATAAATCGTTTTCTCCGACGTCTACATTGTCCAAGTAGGAGTATACATTATGAATATTTTCCCTACTATTAAAATCCGTATTCTTTTTGGACCTCACGTAAACGCCATTGTTTAACACGTACTGGTATAAATTATTTGGCATGGGAATCCCTTCCGAGTAGGAAATTAAAGTGGTTAAAATTTTATAAAATCTGTCATATATAGACTTAAATGTAATAATTTTAATCTCCTTTTTGTGATTATCTTCCTCGGTACTATCATGTTCATACTCGTAAATAGAATTTTCAATCTTATCCAGTAGTGACTCACCCATCATTTTGGCATTTTCATCCATTTTTATGTTTTTGTTTCCATATATGAGCTGATTTCTCAAATACTGGATGTAGTAGAAGGAAATGCAAGCTTCTACATTTTTTAATGGCAACGGAGGAAAATCAACAAGGACAATATTTTCGATATTTTTATTTGCATTATTTTCTTTACTGCTTGTGTTTCTATTTACTTCGTAGTTATTGTAGGTGTCTTCTTCGTTGTGTGCTCTTCTGGGATTCTTCCTGTTATAATTAAAAAGTTTTTTCTTTCTTTCATTTTGATTTTCTTCCTTCCCTGTGGAAGTGGATACTCTTTTATTTGTTTTATTTTTTTTAAAAATGTTGAACACGTCATCCATATTGACTGCGGTCTGCGCGAAGAGGGGGATGAAAGAGGGGGAGCAAAGAGGGGGAGAAAAGTGGGTGAGCAAAGAGGGTGAACGGTCTGGAGAACAAACTGGGTGAATGCTCTGCTGAACAAGCTGTGTGAATGCTCTGGGTGAAGGGTCAAACCACCCATCACAGGAGTTGCGCATCGGGGAAATGACCCCCTGGACCTCTTCCCTCAGTATGAGTTGTTCCCTCGATCGTGTTTTCACAATTTTGCTCTCTCCTTTTGTAGATCCAATGCGACATACACTGCGTTATATTCACCTCCCCATCATAATTACCCTCATGCATCTATGCTAACTATCGCTAATGCGTATAACCTGTTAAGTGAATAGCTCAGGGAAAAACTCTTGTTAGGCCTTTTAAAAATATCTTAAGGAATCAAAACAGGAAGGAGGGACGAACTGAGGTGTATTGCCTAATTCATAGATGATGAGTAACATGTGCAATTTCGAGACTTATATGGGAAGTACAAATAAGAAGTGTGGTCCCCCCGTTTTGATGAACATAAGAAGAGGGCAAAGTGGACGTGGATATTTCTAAAAATGTATTATCATATGTGCCTTGGACGCACTATTGTCTACTGGGGTAGATTTCCCTGCACATGTGCCAACGGGTGAGCATTTACGGCATGTTTCCCAAAGTAGAAATGATGAAATGCTGCTTCTAAATATGGTGTCTCTTTTTCGTGATGCCTTTGGGGAATATTTGCGGCGTAAGCATGTGCGCCTTATCCACACGGGGGTCATAACTGTCAAGCGAGGACCATGTCTAGACAGAAGATAAGGGGATTACCGCATCAAAGTGCACTCCTTATTTTGCACTTGCGTGTGTTTTTTTTTTTTTTTTTTTTGGGCTTCACTTTTGAAGGGATCTCATCTCGTTCCTTTCACTCTCTTGCGTGAAGAGGCGGACTTTTTTTCCCCATTCCACGGAGTCATGCGTTTCGTGCAAAAGGAGATGTTGAGAGAAAAAAATTCCCACCGTTGTGAGCACGTTTGTATATATATTTTAACAGTTAAAAGAAAACAGAGTCGAATTGTTTTTCTCCTGCCGTTGACTTGTCATATTAACCACCCAGTCAAAAATGCCATTCCCCATTTTGAGGAGTTGCATTTCTCTTAACACAGAGAGGGGTCTCCAATTTTGCGCCTTTTCTTCATAACAGACAGGGGCGAGGGGGGGAAAAAAAAGATACCCTTCCATGTTGCCTGTTTAGGTAGTCAAGGGGAAAGGACTTATGCAAAAAAAAAAAACTTCCAATATTTCGTGCCTGATTAGCAACATGGCACTGGCGCTTAGGTTCGCTGTGCGTCTTTATGAATGGTAAATTAGTAGGCACGTTTATATGTGCATAAATGTACATGGCTACGTAACCCCCCCCTTTCGAGTGCTACTTTGGGGAAATGACAATCTATCACCATTTGAGCCCGCCAAAACTTGGAGAAATTATTTCAGGTGGCTGCCCAAATGGCAAGCGCAAAGTTGTTCATGCATTTTTTTAAATTATTTTATAGCGTCTTTATTTGCGCGATTGCAAATTTGTGAACAAACTGGGCAAAACGAAAGCAGAACAATTTTTTTTTTTTTTAATCGTCAAATTAGCAGTCTGTCCGCTATTCTGTTCATATGTGTAGGTTTATACTCCCCTGGGGATTATAAAAAGTGATCTATTCATTTGAGGAGTTTTTTTCTTCCCCATATCTGCTTACAAAGGAGTATTTATACACATATTTAGGCCTTCCTTTTGTTTCTCTTTCATTCTGCAATTTTGCAGATTTATGTTTTGTCCCATATGTACCAAAATTGTACATTAAGTTACGCACAGGAGCGTTTGAAGTGTGGACAAAAAAAAAAAAAGTAACTGATCCGGAGAGACTACCAGATGAACGAAAAAAAAAAAAATCCCTTCTCTCGTAGAAGCACCCTGGGGGTCTTTTCTCCAAATTAGTGAATTTTTTTTTTCAAAATTTTTTACCAAAATGAAGCGCAAAAATGGGAGAACGTATACTACTCGCTTTTCGTTCGCATTTTATCATTTGGCAAAAAATTACAACTTCTTTTTCTGCCGATCTTAAGGCGTACTGCATGCGAAGTTAAGAAACTAGTATAAGAGACAGAGAAAGAATAAGCTGTTCATATGCTCAGACAGATCTTTAATGGAAGGGGGGGAAAAAAAATTTACCTTTTCTCCCCCGTCCAATGAGGGAATATTAT
>NC_020405.1:778647-794149 GCF_000321355.1 Plasmodium cynomolgi strain B
AAAAATACTTAGCGAAAAACTTTTTCCTAACCAAATTATATTAAGGACAAAATTAGTTAACATTTACAAAAAATCAAACAAAATATTTTTTAAGAAAATATTGATTTGTTAAAAATAGTCTAGTAAAAATCTAACTATGAAAAATGACATATACTGACCAGTGACCCACTGATGATATGTTTTTTTTTTTTTTTTAATTCCGAAAGGATGACTTTAAAATTCTGGTAAGTTTAGTTAAAACGAAAAAAAAAATATATATGCATGATGATATGTTTAGAAGAGAAAAGAAAAACGCAATAATTGTCCTCTTAACTCAGGAAACAATTTAAATAAAAAGACAATGAAAACATGATTTTTTTTTTTTTTTTTCTTTGCAGTTAAGTAGGAAGGAATCCTTAGGTAGATAACCAAAAATCGGAATAAAACGTCCACGACATTTTTATATTCTTTACTTCTTATATTTTATCTATACGCTGCTTCCACGCGCGCAAAGCGTTCATTATTTTCGCCCGAAGTGGAGCTCCACCTTCATAAATTTTTAATAGAAGAACATAGACCCACGTATGTATGTATATACATATGAATATGTCACCTCGTGATCCCGTGTAGACAGCCAGAAAAAATGCTACTCGATTAGCTTAAAATATTTATTTTTTGTATTCGTTATCAAAAAGGGGGAAAAACACAAAACAGTTATATCCACACCTATATATACCAACATATATGTATAATTAATTCTGTATTTGTCTTCAGATAATATAAGGTATTATTATATGTACCATCCTTTTTATTTTATCTACCCATAAAATATATATGTGAAGAATCCTCGGAGATTTTTCTACCCAGCGTCTAGCTCCATTTCTCCAAGTCCCCCTTGTATATATTTCACAAAAATAAGATTCATTTTTAAGTACAATTATAATTGTAGTTCTAATTTCAATTTCAAGGGACGTGTGTCTACCCAGATAGATCATTTCGCTGTCAACGGCGCTTTTTCGCACTCAAAGGTAAAGAAGACTTTTTTGCATGCACATCATACGTACTCTCCCACCCCACAGTACGTAGCTACTTTACGCCCCTAGCCTATACAACATACACGTTGTATCCATACCCGTACCACCCAAAATGAATTACAAAGCTGCTGCCTGTATTTCGGCCGTTTTGCTTTTACTAAACTGCAAAACTGCAAAAACCAGATCAACCAAAATTTCAGCAAACAATCAATTCAACGCCACCATTGGATTGTTAAAGAATGAATTTGATTATTTAAATACTCAGAACGGAAGTGGCGTTGAGACCACCTGGACTAATTTCCCCAAAGGTTTCGAATTCCTCCGGGAAAAATTAGAACAGGAAGAGAAAGCAAAAAATGCATTCACAACTGACAAGGAGGAGCACATTTCCACAGAGGAGGAACTAACTGTCCAGGACGAACAAATCAAAAACAACGCAGAAGCTTCCCATGGAGATATATTTATGAATATCCCTCAATGGGGAAACAAACCCAACAATTTTGGACAAAAAAAGAGGCTATGCAGAATGTTAGCCGAAAAAAAACCACAACCTCCAGCTGGAGGTCTTAGGGGAAAAGCAGGCGCTAAGCCAACATTATTCAAGCCCCCCACGGGATTAAAACCAGGAACGCCTTGGAGTCCTGCGTCACCGGGTGGCTTACCATGGTCTAAAGGAAAAGCTGGAGCTGCACCCCTTCCATGGGCTCCACTTCCCAAAGCACCAAAAGGTGGTAGCAAAAAAGAAAAAGGTAGTGCAAAATCAGATGATGAAGACGACGAAGAGGAGGAGGAGGACGATGATGAAGATGGTGATGGACAGGGTTTATTTGGTGAATATGACCAATTGCTCAGTGGCCTTGGTGCTGGAAATCCCCTTTTACAAGGTTTTCTAGCTGCAACTAATGGTGCAGGTGGTATGGCTGGTGCGGCTGGTATGGCTGGTGCAGCTGCTGCTGCTGCTACTGGGCTGAGTGGAAATCAAAAATTTCCTTCTTCTCGACATGGGCTCCCATGGGGTGGAAGAACGGATTTCTTCAAAGGTAGACTTCAGTATTCATCCAAGGGTATTAAAAGAACTGGTTGGGGTAAATTTTGTTATTTCTTCAAGAATTTATTGTGCTGTTTGTTTATATTTGCAACAAAAACGCCAATGTTAGCTGGACCTTTGGGAGGTGTTTTGGACAACCCACTTGTTGGAAGTGTGATAGATTTAGTCAACGCTGGTATGATGATGTGATAATATTTATTAATCAGATTATTCTTGTGTCGCCAACTCTCTGCAAACGCGCAGAAGGCGGGCCCCCATATGTTTACGTATACTAGTTTGATATACTCACACGCAATGTACATATGTGTATACATATATAATATGCATATATATGTGTATATGTTACCTCGCGTGCCTGGCTCATTTGTTTTCTGAATTATTTTTCAAGTTACTACACTTGCGTACTTACATACATGCGTTCTTACATACATGCATTCATATATACTTACACACATGCATTCATATATACTTACATACATGCATACATACTTGCATACATACTTGCTTACCAACTTGCTTACCAACTTGCTTACCTACTTGCTTACCTACTTGCATACATACACACATCTGTGCATACATACGTACCTTTCCTTCGGGGGGAAGCGAAAAAAGGCCGAACAAGTGTTTGCATGGCCAGACAATTTTTTGCTTCCTCTTTTTTATGTGCATTGTAAATATATGAACACAACTTATTTATGTAGAAGTACTAAAACGAATATGTCCTCACATCAAATGGCAAATGTGTAAATTGAATGTGTGTAAAAAGGGGGGTGGAGGGAAAAAAAAAAAAAAAAAAACCTGCACAGTGTTACCAGTGCGCGTCCCTCACAGGTGAATGCAGCCGAATGAGCCTTTCCCCAAAATGGTGGTTAAGAGAGGGGGGCAACCCACAGCAACGGTAGGTTATTAAATAAATATGCTGAGGAAATATTTTTTTGTCCTTTTAATTTATACTGCGCGGGAAGCTGCACATCGTGGGGACGTGCCTCCAGGATGGCAAAAAAAAAAATTTGCCGATGGAAAGGTTATACGGAAAAGTGCGCTTTGTCCCCGTGTCAAAAGGTTTAGCAGTAACCCCATTTGGGGATCGTGAACACGTTGAATGGGGGGACAACATGGAAGGGTGAACAACGTAAAATGGCACACACGTCGAAAGGAACAAACATCGAAAGGAACACACGTCGAAAGGAACACATCGAAAGGAACACATCTAAAGGAACACATCTAAAGGAACACATCTAAAGGAACACATCTAAAGGAACACAAATCGAAAGGTGCGCGTCGAAAAATGTCCCACCCGTCTTATCAACACAAGTGAACAGACCTGTGTACTGTACCCACCCCATGTTGGCGCTCTTCCTTCAAAATACAAATTGTGTAAGGTAGCCTGCGCATGATGTTTCACTCTCCCCCCCTGTGCTGAAAAAAGTGGCAGTCGTCACTTATTCGTTTGTTCACTTGTATATATATAAGCGCGCGAGGGGGGGCGAATCTGAAATGGTTCACCCGTTGAAGGGCGCCTGTTTGGGAGCAAACTGAAGCGTGGAAAAGGGTCACAAGGGAGAGTCATACAAATACGCACAAGTATGTATATATGTGTTCCTTTTCTCCCTATGGCCACTTGAAATAGGTCCCCCCCCCCCCTCCACTACGCGCATGCGCATGCGCATACGCAACTATAACGCAAGTGGTAATTTCCGCTCCTCTGCAGTGGTCCCAGATTTTTGCTCGCACAAATGAACAGTTAATCGAAATGAGGCCACAAAAAAATGAAGCAAAAGAACCAAAATGCAACGCCCACATGATTTCTTTTTTTTTTTTAACTGGTTGTGCACTCGCAAAAGGGAATGCATAATTCATCAGGTGCGTACAGAAATGCACCTTTTTGGTTGCACCTTTTTGGTTGCACCTTTTTGATGGCACCTTTTTGGTTGCACCTTTTTGGTTGCACATGTTTAATTGCCCATTTGCGTGTCGTAAAAATGTGTATTGTATGCTGCCTGTATGCACAAGTTTGGCACTAGCAAAATAAACAGAAACAGAAACAGAAGCAGAAACAGAAGCAGAAACACAAACACAAACATATAATAACCGTAACAGGAACAAATGTGTTGCTAAACAGTTGCACAAAACGAACGAAACACGTACCGCTTTTACAACCAGCTATGCATTCGCAATCGTAAGCGTGTCGCACATCTGTTTGTATTTCTCGAGTGGCCGACCTGTTCGAAACTGCCATTTTTAATTTTCCGCCCCTGTTGCAAAGAAAATACTTCCTTCCTGCAGAGAAAATCTGCCCCTCCTCTGCTTCCCTATTTTTACATGTTACACAATTTTAATGCAAAAAAAAAAAATGAAAATAAAAGTACTATTCATCTTGCCACCCATTTTGTTGCTACCACATTCGGTATGGTCAGAAACGAAAGGTCCACCTGGGCCTCCCAAAACTCAGATGCCAAATGCTAACACACTACATTTTCTAAAAGGCAAATTAGAACACCTAAATAAAATCAGCAAAGAGAATGCAGTATCTCCAGATTTAAAAAAAAACATAGAACTGCTAAAAAAAAAAATCGAGGAACTAGAAGGGAAGGCAGAAAAAGATAAACAGGATGGGGTGGATACTATACCCAGTGGACAGCAAGCATGTGAAAATGTGAGTCAAAACGGATTAGAAGAGAAGACACCATGTGGCAGCAATGAGGGAAAAGCGGAGGAAAAGAAAACTCAAGTCAAAAATGTCATTTTTATGAAAAAGGAGAAAGCGATCGATGAAGAAGTTGGGAACAAAGACACCGCTATCATAACTGAAAAGAAGAAATTGCCAATTGAGGAATCGCCGGGAATGGATGGAACGCAGGCGAAGGAGAGTATCGAGGGAGAAGCGTTACCCGGAGTTATAGTGGACAAGACAGGTGATTCACCAAAGGGAGAAATCCTATCCGGATCGGAAACGGAAGGTAAGCCTTCAGCTGAAAGCACTCCAAATGAACCGAATGTTAACATCATACATATACCAGCACACACAGACTCAGGCACACACACACACTCAGATACAAACACAGACAAACACACAGACACACACCCAAGCGGCGGAAGTCCCAGCGCACCCCAAAAGACACCCTTTTCCACCATTTACAAAAATGCTAACAGAAGAGCGTCAAGAACTAAACACATGAACCGCTTCCTAGATGGCCTCTTAACCAATCAAAGCAAAAAAAAAGGAAATGTATTTCCATCCATATTATGGCCCCTATTTTAACCATCACGCATACTATAACTATTACCCCTATTATAATTATCCCCCGGTGTATAACCCATATGTGACCCAAACAAAGGATTACGAAGTGGTTAAAAAATTGATTGATGCTTGCTTTAACAAAGGGGAAGGAGCCGATCCAAATGTACCCTGCATAATTGACTTATTCAAAAAAGTGTTAGACGACGAAGGGTTTCGAAACGAATTTAAAACTTTCATGTATAACCTTTACGAATTTGCCAAAAAGAATGACGTCTTAAGTGATGGCGGAAGGAAAAACGAATTGATGAAATTCTTCTTTGACAATGCCCTTCGGTTGATCAACACGATGTTGCACTACTGAGGGGACGATTTTTTTATTCGATTTTTTGCTCTCCTCCTTTGATGACCATACTGCTCTCTTTTGATATAGCCGTAAGGAAATATACTTAACGAATGAGGGGAAAAAATGCAAAAGAAAAAGACGCAAAAGAATACACCCTCCCAAGGGGTAGTAGCAACAAATGTACATTTTATTAAGTTGCCATTTGTGCGATTCTCATGTTGATGTGCGTAAGGTGTGTGCAAAGTGGCTACAAAGTGACTACAATGTGGCGACAATATAGCGACAAGCTGGCAGAACAATTTTTTTTTTTAAACCTTTCGCATGTTGGGAATTCCCCACAGAGTTACAGTTCCCGTGTGCGCGCTTTAACAAATTTAGCCCATTTCGGTGATCACAAAAAGTTCATTTTTCTCCTCACCTTTTGGGATCAACGCACATAGTGGGGGACGGCTATTTTCCACGTGGTGACTGACTGTGCATATCGAAAGATGAGCAGCATCAAAAGGGAAAAACGCAAACGGAATGGTCTAATGTAGCATAAAAAAAAATTCTAAAAAAACGCAACACGTGATGACCTGATCGGCAAGAAAAAAAATTAAAAAATGCATCACGTGTATATGACACGAGTGACATGTGCAGTTTTGCAAATTGTCGAGGTTACGCAATTCCACGTGGACACCACAAAATGGACTATTCGGAAGAGCGGCCTGTTTTGAGGCTCCCCTATGGTTAACGCTCGTGGAGTGAAAAACCTTTGGTCATCCGTATACTCCATACAAGTGAACATGTCGATATTTCCCCTTTTCCGCAGTGGTTTCTTTTTTTTTTTTTCGCATTAGAAAATTTTACAAATTTACAACAAAACAGGTATTTATGCACTTGTCCATGTGGCAAAATAAAAGGGTCGTCCATTCTTTTGCGGCAACGTACTGTGAAGCGGCGACTTATTTGTTCAGTCGTTTGTTTCTTTTGTTTTTCCTCCTCTCTCACGCAGCAACGTTAAAATGGAAAAACGGACACCGAATTGGCGTCAAGGGAAAAGAGGGAACCATTCGAGAAAATTGAAACTAGTGAACTGGTAAAACTGTCCAAAAGAAGGGGTAAAAAATATGAAGGGTAAAAGTCGCTTCGTTTATTTTATCACATTTTAATATGATTAATTTTTTTTTTTTTCACGTTAACGATGTGGCTGAGGGGTAAAGATGGAGTTAAAAGGCCTCCATTCACAGATTCATTTTTTCCACTTTTCGTCTCTCCCAAGTGCAAAGTTGCACATAACTAGCGAAACGCACAGGAACATGCGTGTACGCACGTAAGTACACATATACACCATTTTACACACATGGATATGCGAAAAGTGGCCTCTCCACTGGTGCGCTTCGCTAGCTTTAGAGTAAATGTGATGCCTTGAGCGATGGTGCAACGCGAAAAAGGAAGACGCGCGCGTGCTGCGTGGAGGTTATGGGGAGAGGAGAGGCGAGTTGCAATTTGCTCCCCTCGTAAAGTTCTGCGAGGGGCATTTGGGGAAAACTCGAAAATTTGGAAAAACAGCTATGTTGGAAAAACGGCTATGTTGGGAAAACTGCAAAAATTGCAAAGCTTCAAAGGGCGCTCACACGGCGAAACGCCCTGGCGAGGAAAATCGGCATCATAAAACGGGGAACGGAAAACGAAGGAGAAATTTGCAAAAGAGGAGAGGTAGCCAGCAGAGGAACAAATTCCTTTTATCTTCCAAAAATAGCGCCCCGTTAAACTTCCTCTCCAAAAGTTGGCCACCATTTTTGATCGGCGCAAATTTCCCTCTTATCCCAACTGAGTTGTATTTTCCCGTCTGTGCGTTTTTCCTTTGAGTGCGTCTTTTGGTCGATGAATTTTTCTCCAATCTATTTTTGTTACGTGAAAAAAATTTGGGGTGCATTCTTTGGAGCAAATTTGTGGCGCATTTTCCTTTAGCTATTTTTCCGTTTTGTGAATTTCATTTCCGCGTGTAATCCTGTGAACAGAAATTTTTTTTTTTTTTTGCTCCATCCGCGTTTTGTGTTCGTTTGTTTTTTTCCTGCTGCAACGTTAAAAGTACAGTTCTTAGCCCGTGCCACTTGAATTTCCCTTTTCGAGAGCGCACCCATGTTAACCTGCGCATAGTACACGCAACGCAACAGAACATAGCCTAATTAACCCATTTAACGCTCACCATGAACGGAAACATGTTCCTTCTGGCTATTTTTTTCCTGATGCTACACGTCTTGGCATTGCACAAAGGAACCTTCATCACGGGGAAGAATTGCGAACAAAAAAATGAAAAGGCCAAACAGGTCGATAAAAATAATAAGACAGACAGTGAGGGCTTCGCAGACAATAATGTGGAACTTTTCACAGGACAAAATATAATGAAATATTTTAAAAACATCTTAAACGATAAGAATAAGGATTCCCAAAAGGATGGCAACATTTCTGAGAATGGAAAATTCATAGGTCAGGTGTTGGAAGAGGTTCCTACAACGAATGAGGGAACGGATAAGAAGGACGGAGACGATAAGGAAAATGCACCCGGGGAGGCCGAAGTGCAGAGTGGCCAGCAAACTGGCGAGCAAACTGGAGAGCAAACTGGCGAGAAGGGTGACGAGCTGACTGGCCAGCAGAGCGGTGCTCCACAAGGTGGACAGAACGAGGGAAAGGCGGAGGCCACCCTTCCAGTACAAGGAGAGAACTACGGCGGGTCCAGCCTAAAATACTCAGACGAGCTGTATGAAGATATCCTAATGAACTTACATAAAAAGGGCGGTAAAGAAGGAACCGATTACAACGACAAATATAATGAGTTCAAAAAGGAATACGACATGTTCATATCGTTAAATAAAGACGAATATGAAATTATATCGAAGCTCGTTAATGCATTTTCCATGTACAATGATGCCATTGATGAAGACGCAGATACTGTGTATGAAGCGATTAAGAAGTCCTTTACGGATCCAAAGTTTAAGCAACAATTTGGAGACTTCATGAACGGCATTTATGCCTATGCTAGTAAGAAGCATAATATAAGAGGCGCCCAAACGGAGGAGGTCAAGACGTACCTCATGCTGTTTCAGAACGTGATAAATTTGCTCAACATGATATAAGGCCGGGTTGTACGGGAGTGCCTAACTGCGGCGAGTTTAAGCGTGTTTTGTTTAAACAGCATTTGCAAGGCTCGCTAAATGACTTGCCGAGGAATTGATTGTACCGTCTATTTGTAACCCCTTTCGTTTTTTCCGATTTGTCTTTCTATTTTGCGCCATTTTGCCTTTGAGCCATTTGGACATTGAGCCATTTCGACTTTGCACCATTTCTCCGTTGCGCCATTGCTACTCCGCGAATGCATATGGACTCACACCCCACACGGGGGAACGCACACAATGACGCAATGTTGACTCCCCGCAGTAGGCCCCCCTACCACGATGTAGCGGATTTGCTCGGCTTACTCATTTTTACTTTTTGTTATATTTTATAGAACTCTGTTATGAGGGCCATAATATACTGCGAACTCAAACACGTAGTGTTTCTCGACATATTTGGTACTTCTTTTTTTTTTCTTTTTTCTGTTTAAAAGAACAAGTTGTAAAAAAAAAAAAAAAAAACGGAAATATCCTAACTGCAAGTTGCGAACAGTTTTTTTTCCAAAACGTTTTAAAAACATGCTGCGTAAAAACAATTAAAATGACGGATTCCATTTCATTTGGCAGTAATGACGTTTTTTTAAAGGGGGGAATTATTTTTTTTTTTTTTTCCTCCGTGGAGAAATACCATTTGACGGGAAAACTCTGTGTGTGCATATAGCGATTGGACAACTGCTTTCCTTAGGGGTGACTTAACAGCGTTTTAATTTGCACCCTGACTATTTTTCCACGCGTGAGCTATTTTGAAAGAATGCGAATCCTCTCCTGCGTGGGGATAAAACTCGCACACGTAGACGTAGACGTGGACCTGCGGGTGTTGGAGCAAAACCATTCCGAAGCTACTTTCACGACGAGTGTAGTCCTCCATTTTGTACCATTTCCTTAAGGAGAGCAAAAACCCATTAGGGGTAACACTACCTTCGTACATATCAGGTAAAAACAAGTGGGGGCTATAAAATGAAGAAAAAAAATTGAGCCCCTCGGCTCCTTCATGCTACTCCCTTACGGCTTCTTGTCCCCTGAACAGATTGCCACCCAAAAGGATGAGCAAAAGATGGAACATGATCCTGTGCATCTGCTAATGAAGAAGCTGAAAATTTTGTATAATATTAGTATGACGAACTCAGATGAGATTTTCGGCAAAGAAATAGAGTTGTTGAAGAAACAGATTAACCAGCTGCACCAACATGGTGAGACACACGAGGGAGATGACCTCCATCCATCGTCTAGAAAACGAGACCGCAAACGAGTCAACCAAGAAGACCATTTTTGGAGTGGATAAAGACGATCTGGATAACTACGATACAGACTTCACCGACCTGAGAAAGGCCAAAGTTGAGTGAAAAGACAACGATGATGGCGGGGAAATAGTACAAGTGAAGGAAAAACTACCCAACGATGCCGCAAATAAGGGGCAACTCGCCAAGGGAGGATTTCCGACTTATCCATCTGCCAGCAGCTCGTGAAGGCGGAGGGGAGGGAACATCACAAACGCCTATAGTTAATAGAAAGCGCTTGATGGGAAGCGGTTAATGGGCCACAGTTAGTGGACCACAACTAACGTTCCACAGACAGAAGATAATCTATCGGGAACGTCTGTCGCGCCAAATCCATATGCAGCAAAATGAGCGATGAAAAATAACGGGGACGCGGCAAGCCACACAGAAAGCTTCCCAACAAAGTGAGAGTGCTGTCTATCCGAATGTGAGCTATCCCGAGAAGCTCTACGACGATGTACTTAAAATGAGAGATACAAAGGACGGAATTCACGTCCCCCCGTTCCACAGGAAATAAAACGATCTGAGGAAAAGGTACGAATTTAGGATGAACGAGCGGGAGTGTCAGATAGGGAAAAACCTCTTTGATGCCTTCTTAAAGAAGGAGGGAAATTCCAATGGCGCTTACCCCATTGAGTTTTTCAAAAAAATGTTGAATGACGTGGGTTTGTAAAAACAGTTTGACAACTCTGTTACATGTGTTTTACAGCTTTGCCAAACTTTCCAATTATTTGAGGGGCGAGAAAATGGAAAATGAAAATCTTTACGATGAAATGATAAAAAAATTTCGTAAATTTGCTGGACACTATTGAAATAAAATTGGCGAGGTGGACAGCAATTTTGGCAAATGCCCCTTTTTAATGGCACAAATTTAAAGTTTTTTTTTTTTTTTCCTTTTTAACTCCATTTGTACTTCCCCCTTTTCACATTTTCCGATCCGTTTGTGATAACTCCTGGGACCACTTTTTGTGTGTGTAGCAAAACATCCCAGTCGTGCGTACGAACACTTGTCAAAGTGCCCAATTCGAAAAAGAGAAAAATGTAATTGGCCCCTTTTTTGTCTATCGCGCATGGCCCCTTTTGTCTACCGCGCATAATATTTTTAAATCACAGGTGTATAGCAAAACTTTTCAATTTTTTTTTTTTTCCGTGCATACCTGGTGAAAGACATTTTGGAAAAGAAATTTCCCCGTTTTGTTGCAATTTCCTTTTGCCCCTTCTGTCTTTTCAGCGAGGGGATGAACCTGGCACGGTTTTAAATATTTTATTTTTTCTTTATTTTTTCCACCACTTTACAAAATGAAGATGAAAAAATGAACCAAAAGAACAACGTGTCATGAGAGTTGTCTATTGCGACAGATAGGACAGGCGAGCTGACACCATGCGTCCATTTTTTTTTTTTTCAAACATCAATTGTGCTGCGAATTTGTTCGCAAAAGTGGAGTATGCACCTTTGGGACAGTCCATCTGATTATTTTATTTTTTCGCAAAAATGCTTTTTCGTGTTTACATTATTTAGCGTATTCCTCAGGAAGTAATTTTTTTTTTTTTTTTTGCATTTCCCTCAGGCAAAACGTATTATTGCATACGCCTGAAAACAACTTTGCGCAGAAACGTGTAACAAAATAAACGGCGCTCGCTACTTCATTTCGCGCAAAATTGAATGATCTGAATTATCGCAGTATTTTCGCATTCCTTCAAATTTCATTTAAATAATTTATTTATTTTTTTTTTTAACACAATGAGGGGCAAGTATGTGATGTTGTCTTCCTTCTTTTTTTTCCTTTCGATGCATGCGGTGCCGTGTGAAAAGCTGGGCATCCAGAAGAAGAAAAAAAATCTGGAGCAGGACGCAGCTCACATATTGATGAAGAAGCTGGAGAGTTTGTACAAACTCAGCGCCACGGATAACAGCGAAGTTTTTAACAAAGAAATTGAGTCGTTGAAAAAACAGATTGACCAATTGCACCAACATGGTGGGGTAATCGAAGGGGAAAATTTAGGCCACCTTCTAGAAAGCGAAGCAGCCAACGAGTCAACCAAGAAGACCATTTTTGGTGTAGATGAAGATGATTTGGATAACTACGATGCGGACTTTATCGGGCAAGGGAAGAAAACTATCATAAAGGGGGCGACAGACGATGATGAAGGAGAGGAAGGTGATGAGGGTGAAGTAGAAGAAACAAATAGTGGGAATACTTCCTCTCAACCAGATTCAGAAGATTCATCCGAAAGTCCCCCTGAATCTCGTAATCCCGCAACAGCCGTCGCACCAGGTGCAACTGCCGGGGATAGTGCTACATCACAGGAGCCCTCACAAACGCCCCCCCCTGGACCATCTGGAAACGAGGGACAAAATCCCACAAGTGTGAGCAGCCCTCCAGCAGCCCCGGCAAATCCATCATCCCAAGCGGCATTACCAGGTGTAAGCCCCCCTGAGGGACAGTCTCCAAATGGACGCATCCCGAATGTGAAGTACCTGGACAAGCTCTACGACGAAATACTCAAAACGACAGATGTGAAGGACGGAATTCACGTCCCCGCGTTCCACAGCAAATATAATGATTTTCGAACAAAGTACGAATTTACGATGAATGAGCGAGAGTACCAGATAGTGAAAAATCTTTTTGACACCTTCTTCAAGAAGGATGGTAATTCCAATGACGATGCCCCCATTAAGTTTTTCAAAAATGTGTTGAATGACGCAGATTTCCAAAAACAGTTTGACAACTTTCAGCATGGCCTCTACGGATTTGCAAAACGACACAACTACTTGAGGGGCCAGAGAATGAACCTGACCGACGCGCACAAAAATTTGTTTTTAAATGCGTTAAGTTTGCTGGACACACTTGAAGGGAAGTGAGCAAGTGGACCAATAAACAAGTGAAAGTGAGTAAATGCCTTTCCCACTTGCCCACTAGGGAAGTTTTGAACATTGGGCCGTTTACCCAGGTAGCGAATTCCCCATTAAACTTTTTTTTTGTCCGATTTGTTAACCTGTGCATTGATGTACATGTGCTGCCGAGGTGGGGCAAACGAAATTTCACCTTAACAGATAATGCACTGCCACAGTTTTGTGTGATGATGAAATGAGAAAAACTGCCTTTCCCTTTTCAATTTTTGTTTTTCTCCCATCGTTTTGTTCAGCCTTATTCTGCCGCTCGCTCCACTAGGGATGTCCCCGTGCTGTCCCATTTTTTGGAGTGCATACACGTGGCGGGAAAAGGCTGTACAAACCGAACCTCATAATGTCCATTTTGTCAATTTAAAAAAAAAAAACTGTGCTGTAAATGTACACATCAATCGGCTACGTGTAATTGGTGGTGAATTCTCCCACGAGAAAAGAAAACTCAAGTGCGCTTCCTTTGCAATGGCACATAAAATACATGCATGCAAATGATGCAAAGTTGGTGTATCGACCCTGGCCGAGTTGCAGTTTGGCGCCGCTCGGCATGTTTTTCCGGTCCTAGCGTGCCAGGTGATAATTCACCAAGTGGGTAATTCACCAGGTGGGTAATTCACAAAGTGGGCAATTCGCCAGGTGCGAAAATTGCCAGTTTTTTGGGGGTCTCTCTGCTTCAAGGCAAATCGTCCGAGCGTGCAATTTTGCCATTAAGAAGGAGTCCCCTTTTGAGTTGGAGAAAAGATTAATTTAACAGGAAAAAAAAAAAAATAAAATAAAAATAAAAAATAAAAATACACACACACAAGTGTCCAAATATATGTGTACATATTCGCCCACTTCGACCTAGGACGAAAATAAAAAAAGTTAACTCTTTCAGCCACACGCTTTTCTCTCTCATCAAATGCGCTTTTCCTAAATAAACATTACCGAAATAACGCAGTGTGTATGAGAATAGCGACTTAAACAATAGCCATTTTTGCAAAAAAAATGAAGAAAAAAATTGTGCTCTTCGGTTCCCTCTTTGTGCTGCTTTCGTGCAGCACCGTGCCGTGTGAAAAGTTGGGCATCCAGAAAAAGAAAAAAAATCTGGAGCAGGACGCAGTGCACATGTTGATGAAGAAGCTGGAGATTTTGTACAAACTCAGCGCGACGAACAACAACGAAATTTTGAACAAAGAAATTGAGGCTTTGAAGAAACAGATTGACCAGCTGCAGCAAAAGGATGGAGTAATCGAAGGGGAAAATCTAGGCCACCTTTTAGAAAGTGATGCCGCCAACGAGTCAACTAAGAAGACCATTTTTGGAGTGGACGAAGATGACCTGGATAACTACGACGCGGACTTTACAGGACAGAGCAAAGGAAAAATTAGGGGCCAGTCAAGTAAGGATCAAAAGAAAATGAAAGGAAATGATGAAAAGTTTGGGCAAGCATCTGGTGAGGGAGTGACTGTCACAGGTAATTCAAATCCCAATTCGTCCACACAAGCTTCGGGTTCCGAGGGTACTTCTCAACCCCAAGCTAGTGCCGGTGCTAGTGCAGGAGGATCATCAGGCCCAGGAACCACACAAACTTCAAGTGTAACAAGTTCGAGTACCTCCACAGATGGATCAGAACAAAACGATACAAGTGCATCCTCCCCAGGGAATGGTGGAGCAGGAAGCCCTCCAGCAGCCCCGGCAGCTCCAGCACCCCAAGCGGAATCATCAAGTGTAACCCCTCCTGGGGGACAGTCTCCAAATGGACGTGTCCCGAATGTGAAGTACCTGGACAAGCTCTACGACGAAGTCCTTAACACCTCGGAGGAAAAGAATGCAATTCACGTCCCCGCGTTCCACAGCAAATATAATGATTTCCGAACAAAGTACGAGTTTACGATGAATGAGCAGGAGTACCACATTGTGAAAAAACTGTTTGACGCCTTCTTCAAGAAGGAGCAGAATTCCAGTTACGATGCCCCCATTAAGTTTTTCAAAAATGTGTTGAATGACGCGGAATTCCAAAAACAGTTTGACAACTTTCAGCATGGCCTCTACGGATTTGCAAAACGCCACAACTACTTGAGGGGCGACAGGATGACGGATGGGCAACTATACAGTGAGCTGCTAAAAAATGTCATAAATTTGCTGAACACGATTGAAATAAATTAATCATCAGCAGTTCCGGTCAGCAGTTATGGGTAACTTCCTTTTTGATATTTGTCCGCTCTCTTTGAAGTACTCCCAATTGTTGTTAATTTTTAAAATTGAAGTTTTTTTTTTTTTTTTGGTCTGGCAACACGGATGTGCAGTCGTGCGGTAGAACAGGTTGACCGATCAAATTTGTCGTGAAGGAATGTCTCGAACAGTTGTACATTTTTTGTGCAGTCGATCGAGGTGTGCAATGGTGAAAGGAATGACGCGTTAACGTTGACTTCAATGTTGACTTTAATTTTAACTTCAATTTTGACTTTATTTTTAACTTCATTTTTAACTTCATTTTTAACTTCATTTTTAACTTCATTTTTAACTTCAATTTTGTAC
>NC_020405.1:794439-803197 GCF_000321355.1 Plasmodium cynomolgi strain B
ACGACACAACGTTTTTTTTTTTTTTCAGATACGTTGGTGTTGGCAGCTTCATTTGGCAGCTCTGTTTTGCTGAAATTATTTTTTCGCGCATAAGTTGGTCGGCAACAGGCAATGCTTCCTCTTTGCGCGGTGAAACGATAGGCGACTGGGAAAAACGCACAACTGATTTGAATATACATGTGCACACCTGGATGGTGAAAAAAAAAAATTTGGACATTTTTCTCTTTCCCGTTGGTGTATACACATTGTGTGGACATACCTGCTTTGTTCCTGTTCCCCTGTTGTGATTTTTTTTCACCTTTTTTTCTTAACCTTACAACGATTTAGTTAAAGGAAAAACACCACACTCTCCACACGTGAACTTCCCCTTCAACAAGATGAACAGAAGGGTTAATTTATTTTCCTCCTCCTTTATCTGCCTTTTCTTGCTGGCACAACATCCAACATGGGGTGCAGACGCTCCAGATGGGGTCCCCAAACTTTTTAATGACGAGCATAATGTGCCAAACTCGTTGAAGAAAAAATTGCAAAATTTAAATGAAGTTGTGACAGATGACGTGTCGGAAAATTCTCATGAAGAGGATGAATTGGAAAAACACGAAGAAGAGAATGTAGAAGTGGAGGAGGAAAAGGAGGAGGAGCAGGAAGAGGAGCAGGAGGAGGAGCAGGAAGAGGAGCAGGAGGTGGAGCAGGAGGTGGAGCAGGAGGAGGAGCAGGAAGAGGAGCAGGGGGAGGAGCATGGCCACACTTTGGAACACACGTTAGAGGATCCCGGGGAGGGAAACGAAGGAAACGAAAATGGCCCTCAGGAAGACAACCATCTAAAGAAGGACGCGGACTTCATGGGACAATGGAGTAAAGTCATAGCAAATGCCGAGAATGTTTCAGGTGACCAGGATGATGACGATTCCGAAGATGATACGGAGGGGGAGTCGAAAGCAGACGCACCTTCTACATCAGCTGTGGAAGGAAACAATGCGCAGGTTTTGTCATCAGAGCAATCTACACCACGGTCAAATCCAAGTGACTCATCAGTACAAACAGAACAACAACGTGTCCAAGCATCCACAGATAGCCCAACAGATCAAAGTGCTCAGGGAACCGGTCAGCAAGCAGTTGTTGAGTCACCGGGACCTTCAGAAGCTCTGGCATCGGGTTCAGAAAATTCAAGAGAAAGTGAACCTCCAGCTGAAAGATCAGACGCGAACCTTCCAGAACAACAGGCACAAAATGAAGAAGTAAGAAATGGACAACAAAGCGGCGCATCTGCAGATGCTGGAGCTCAGCGACCGGAAGGCCCATCCGCAAGAGTAGCAGTCCAGACCACAACAACAGGAGAACGCACCTCTAACTCAAACGATGTCAAAATTAAGTACATGGATAAGCTGTATGATGATATTCTAAGTACCTCTGGCAATACCAACGAGATCCACATACCACTTTATCACAGCAAATACAACACGATAAGGAAGGATTACGAGCTTAGCATGAAACCTGTAGAATACCAAATTGTGAAGAATTTATTTAACGTCGGATTTAAGAAAGAAGGAGAATCTTCAGCTGCTAATTCCCTGACGGAAGTTTTTAAAAAAGTCTTAGTAGATGAAAAATTTCAAGACGAATTTAACAACTTTGTGCACGGGCTGTATGGATTTGCTAAGAGACACAACTACTTAGGTAAGGAACGGCTTGAGAACACAACAAGCGACTCCGATCTGCTAAAGAACGCCTTCAGCTTGATGAACACTCTTGAGGTGAATTGATTGACTAGCACTACCTCAGGATTAATTCTAATACAAACATGGTACATTTTTAAAAAACGGAAAAATTCATTTTTGCAAATCAGTTTAGTTAAGTGTTTGTATTGTTTTGTAAATATCATTCGAACTTCACCAACTTGAGCGTTTTCAAACAAAAAAAAAAAAAGAATTGCTTGCCGTTCGACTTGTCTATTTTTTATTTTTTCATAAAGGTTCAATATCGCAATGCATTCTTGTTATCTTTTTGGAGTGGGCAAAATAGGTTCATTTTTTTGAGGGGGGAGACATTTTCCGTTGCGCTAATAATTTGGGGCATCGCCCTGAGTGTCGCGGTCGAAAGTGCCGTCCTTTGGCCCTCGTACTTCCTTCGCATGACTGGTTTGCAATTTTAAAGTTTCGCGATTGCAAACTTGTTGCTTCCATTTTTGCGAATTTTTTTTTTTAAATTCCCTCGTGTTGAGACACCAAACTGGCATGCCGCTGACCAGGCCATAACCTCTGCTGACCAGGGCATAACCCCTGCTGACCACTCTGCAATATCGTTCACCCGTTTTGCGAAAAAAATTGCGGACGAAATTCATCTTTGGAATAGTCAGTTAACATAGACCCGTTTTGTCAGGAGGGATGAAAAAAAACGGTGTCCACAAAGACATAACGCAATTTTATTTTACCGTTATTATGAACATCCCTTTTGCGTCCTTTTTTTTTTACACTAAGGCTGATTTTTACAAATTGAGGTTTTTTTATTTGGAAAGCGCGGTGAAACAGGTCCACCTATAGGTGTGTCCCTCGCTGAAATTATTTTACTTGATCATTCATTTATTTATTTTATTTTATTTATTTTTTTTTTTAACCCGTTAACTAGACAGCGCATCAGTTGATGAAGTGCGTCCAGGCATTTTATCCAAAGGAATATCATCACACAGTTTTAACACTCCCCCTTCCGCTTACATCACAAGTAGCGCATTTATCACTTCCCCAAAATGGGTGAAAACAAAATTGCACTCTTCCTCTCCACCGTGATACTCCTCCTTCTCTGCTGCTGCGTATGGTGTGAAAAATCTGGAGTGGAAAATAAAAAAAAATTGGAGGAAGATGTCATAAGCATACTGAGGAGGAAACTCGAGAGTTTGCAAAAACGTAGCTTAATAAATTCGGATGGAAATTTAAAGAAAGAAATTGAATTGGTGAAGATGCAAATTCAAGACTTGCAGAAATATGAAAAGGGGGGTGTTGGAAAAAAGGTGGACTCCACTTTGGGGGAGGAATCGGGAGTCCAGTCTGTAAAGGGACAACCTTTGAGTTTGGAAGAGGCAGGAGACACACAAGATGAAGATCGTATGCATGATTCATATCGATTGGATGGCTTAGAAGCTGTAGAAGACTATGAGGAGGAGATCCTTGGGCAAGCGGAGCCAGTGGAGGCGGCTAAGGTAGTTGAAGAAGCGGGGGATGCGGAAGAGGAGGAGCTCGCTGATGGCGAGGTGGATAACAGCTTAGCAGACGCGGTCCCTGACTCCGTAGAAAGAACCGAAGAAGGTGTAATGGATGAATTCGAAGAGGCAGAAGAAGACGAAGGGGCAGAAGAAGACGAAGGTGCAGATTTGGATGAAGCTAACTTAGAAAGTTCCACTTCGGCAAGCAGTGAGCTAGTAGGGGGATCCGCAGTGGGAGGAAGCACAGAGGAGGAGGAGGAGAAAGAGAAGGAAAAAGAAGAAGAACAGGGAGAAGAAGACCTGCAGGGGATCTTCCAGTTAGAGGAAGAACAGGGAGAAGAAGACCTGCAGGGGATCTTCCAGTTAGAGGAAGAACAAGGTGAAGAAGACCTGCAGGGGAGCTTCGAGTTAGAGGAAGAACAGGGAGAAGAAGACCTGCAGGGGATCTTCCAGTTAGAGGAAGAACAGGGAGAAGAAGACCTGCAGGGGAGCTTCGAGTTAGAGGAAGAAGCTAAGCAGGGAGAACAACTTCGCCAAGAGACATCATCAGACGGAGACGAAGCCATAGAACCTCCCCTGAGTGGACTCAAACCGAATACGGAATACCTGAACGAACTGCAGAACGACGTAGACTTAACTGAAGACAGTGCCAAGCAGATAAACCTTCCCCAAATTGACGACAAAGGTAAGGAAGATGAACACGAATATAAATTTGAGACTCAGAATGGGGACTTCTCCGTGGGGACAAATAATTTCGGAGGCTGCTTCCAGGGGGGTAATTCAAATGGCGCCTGTCCACTAGATATTTTTAAAAAGGTGCTAGAAGAAGAAAATTTCTTTCAAGAGTTTGCTAGCTTTATCGATAACCTGTATGGATGCTCGAAGAAGGACACCCCCTGTGGAAGAGACCAAATGGGGAATGAGAACCTCTACATGGATCTCTTCACAAACGCGCTAAGTTTCCTCAACACGATTGAAGTGAGTTAAGCGGGTAGATGATTCTTTCCGCTAATCTTCTACCACCAGTATTGTACATTATTTTAATTTCTCCATATTTTTTTAATCATGGGTGGATGGACAGCCCTCACACGCCTTCACAGCTCTCTCTCATTTAAAGGCGTACTTTGTTTTTAATGTCATTTCATAGTAACGCTGGTAATACATGAGCATATATGACGGGCGATTGGACATGTGCAAATAAGTAACTGTGAAAGGAAGACTTTTTTTTTTTTTTTTTTTAAAACGGTTGATCAGTGAGACGGTAAAGTTGTTCACATTTCGCGGGAGGCACCCTTTCCACATGGTTACTTTGTGAGTTATGTCATGTCAATTTTTCTCGATTTGTTTTGCTTCCTACCTTTTGGCCTTCCCCTTCGAAGGAACCGATTTTGGGAAGACGACCGCGTCTGCCTATTCGCTCGTTCGTCACGTTTCCATTTGGTTCAACATATTGATGAAAAATTGGAAAAAAAAGGCGAAAAAAAGGCGAAAAAAGGGCGAAAAAAAGGCGAAAAAAAGTTTGAAAAGGAGCCGCAATAATCACACACCGTGGTACATGCAATTTGTGAAAATGTCTATTTTCCCTTATAGCAAAATTGCAAGAAGTACACGGAGAAAAAATCAGGGGGTGGGGGGGACACCCCCCCCTTGGCAGTTGCTTAAGTTGTGTTTTTGCGAAATGTGGAAAAAAAAAAACACTGCCTCCCCACAACGCAATACAATTGCACTTTTGCATTTGCTGAATTTACCACGCGTTTGTCTTTCCCTATTTTTTTTTTTTTTACCTACTGAATCGATCGGCGAGCGGAAAAAAAAAAAAACGCACACAACGGGTATAAATATGCACGCGCATGTGGTGATGTAGTAAACGCGAGTAAAATTTTTTTTTCGTTTTTCCAAATCACCCTTCACCACGCACATATTAAATAGTAAAAATCACTACACAGCGTCTGTGTATGTACATACATTTTTTAATTCACCCCACGTTATTTTATTTCTTCACAATTTTTACAAAAATGAGAAGAATCATTGGGCCGATCTGTTGTCTTTTGCTGTTTCTGTTCTGCTGCGCGTCGTCGGAAAAGTTGGGCACCCATAAGAAGAAAAAATTGGAGCAGGAAGCGATGCATGCGTTGATGAAGAAGCTGGAAAATCTGTATAGACTCAGCGCGACGAATAACAGCGAAGTTTTGAACAAAGAAATTGAGTCGTTGAAAAAACAGATTGACCAGTTGCACCAACATGGTGGAGTAATCGAAGGGGAAAATCTAGGCCATCTTCTAGAAAGCGAAGCAGCCAACGAGTCAACCAAGAAGACCATTTTCGGCATGGACGAAGATGACCTGGATAACTACGATGTGGACTTTACAGGACAGGGCAAAGGAAAAATTAAGGGGCAAGCAGATACAGGCCAGGGCGCTCAGGAAACTACTGGCAACTTGGCGGCGCAAGCCGGGGGTGAAGCATCTGATAGGGGTGGCCAACAACAGCAACCAGCAAGACCCAGCGGGTCAGATAGTCCAGGGGGCGTAGTAGAAGGAGGTTTGGTAAATGTCAATACACTTCAAAATGTACCAGTTCATGTGCAATCCTCAAGAAATGGGCCACAAACTACGGATCCCCAGCCAGGGCCAGTAGCAAATCCATCAGAAGGGCAACGTGCAAATGAAACCTCACAAGGAGTCGAAGGCGAACCAACGGTAGGACCAGCTGTAATTCCGCAACCAACATCGACAGTGACTACACCAGAACGCACCTCTAACTCAAACGATGTCAAAATTAAGTACATGGATAAGCTGTATGATGATATTCTAAGTACCTCTGGCAAAACCAACGAGATCCACATACCACTTTATCACAGCAAATACAACACGATACGGAAGGATTACGAACTTAGCATGAAACCTGTAGAATACCAAATTGTGAAGAATTTATTTAATGTCGGATTTAAGAAAGAAGGGGAATCTTCAGCTGCTAATTCCCTGACGGAAGTTTTTAAAAAAGTCTTAGTAGATGAAAAATTTCAAGACGAATTTAACAACTTTGTGCACGGGCTGTATGGATTTGCTAAGAGACACAACTATTTAGGTAATAAACGACTTGAGAACACGACAGTCGACTCCGATCTGCTAAAGAACGCCTTCAGCTTGATGAACACTCTTGAGGTGGCGTAAGGGGTGTTGAGGAGGGATGCCGGTAACTCCCCCTTCCCCGTGTGCCCAACATTAAAGATGAAATTAAGTGACCATTAGGGGAGGGGGGCACTTCTTATGGTGCAGTTTTTTACACCATGTGGTATTAGCCTTCGTTTGGTATATTTTCCCTGATCAGCTATTTCACAAAATGGGAACGTTGGAGGAGGGCAATTTTAGCCTTTGCCATTTTTCCTGCTTTGAGAAAAAGGGGGCTTCACCGTTATAATTTTTAATTTAAATTTCCAAGTTGGCAGTTCTGCGCGCATACGAATATGCACAAAAGGTACATACGTAGATGCATACATACGTTCATGCATGCATACGTTCATGCATACATACGTACATGCGTGTGTGTATTTTTTTTTTTCTCGATATCTGGGCGAAAGGGCGAAGTGCACCGCCTAACTTAACAGCTCTCTCTGATGTGCTTTAAAAAAGAATCTTTCTTTGGATGTAGCCCCATTTTGAAATCCCCTCCTTCCCAAAGCGGCTAACATAATTTACCAGAACGTTAGTTTCACTTCACCTTATGAATTACATGTTAACAAACAGGGAAAGGACAAAATTTCACATGTGTTCGTTCACTGAAGGTTAAATCAAATTAGGCATTCGAAAGCAGAGAACGGTGGTGCGGTTCTCGACCTCTGGTCAAAAATATTTCGTTCTGTGCTCAGGTTGGCTGTGCTCACAAAATTAGTTTCGATTCTTTGGGGGAATTTAAACAATTCGCATCTTTTTTGCTTCGGAAAGGGATATACACATGCATGCTCATATGTGCTCAAATGAATATAAAATAATGAGATCTTTTTTTCTTTTTTCTTTTTTTTTTTTTTTCATTAATTGTACACATTTTAGTTGGAGAAATTACCATAGTTATCGCTTGTTCTTTCCATAGTTGCCACTTCACATCTAACAGATTAATCGTTCAAAATGAGGAAAAATATCTTCCTGGTGTGCTCCATTTTGGTATTCCTCTCCCTCCAATATGTGTTAGCTGAAAAGTTAGGCTTTAAAAAAAAACGCAAAAAAATAGAGGGTAATGTTTTAACCTTGATGAAAAGAAGACTAGCAATTCTGCAAAAATTGAACTCATCCGACAAGAGTGAAGTTTTTGCCAAAGAAATTGAGTCGATAAAGGAACGCATTAACATGTTGAAGCAACGTGGTTGGGAAAACCCGGAGGAAAGCTTCTGCGAAACTTTAGAAGAGGTGCCAAACTGCGAGGTGGGAGAATATGCAGACATGGTCAAGGAGGACCAAGGGAATTTAACCGACAGCGAAGCGGAGTTCCTCGTACAGGAGGAAATAAAACATGAGGGAAGCGTGGGCGGTGAGGAGGTCCCCGGAGATGTTAAAAGTGGTGAAGTGGTGGGTAAGGCGGCGAGTAAAGCGGGGGGTACAGCGGGGGGTACGGCGGGGAGTAAAAAGGTAGGTAAGGCGGGGAATAAACAGGTGCGTAAGGCGGTGAGTAAAGAGGCGAGTAAAGTGGCGGGTTAGGCGGCTGGTCAATCGGGATCACTTCCTTCCGTGGGCAACTCCGGAATGGAAGATGGCGGGAACAACGCTCGAAGCGCTCCTCCTAAGGAGGGACTATAGTAAGATGTAGTAGAGAAGGGGTACGTAGACACGCACACACATGAAATAGCGCGCTCTGGGGAGGGAGCAGCCTCTGATGAGGCAGCGGGAGGTCAGCAAGGAAGAGGCGCACCACCGGAAGTGTCACAAAATCCATCATTTGAAGTATCGCAAAAGCCAACACCTGGAGTAGCACCGCCTGCAGTAGCACCGCCTACAGTAGCACCGCCTACAGTAGCACCGCCTGCAGTAGCACCACTTGCCGAAACCGCGGTCGGTCGTGGCCCTTCTCCCGAAGAAGGCCCCTAATGGGAGAAAAGCCAAAGTGATATATTTGGACGAGCTGTACGCTAATGTGCTGGAGGACACAAACAAAAAAGGCGAAATTCATGTGCCCACGTACCAAAGCAAATACAAGACCATGAGGAACAAGTATGAGTTTAGCATCATCTCTGTGGAGTACCAAATTGTGAAAAATCTTTTCCACATTAATATTGAGGATAATTCGAGGGGTATACTTACGTGGTGAAAGTTTTTAAGAGAGTCCTGACTGAGGAAGAAGTTCAACACGAGTTTGACAATCTCGAGCGTGGGTTGTGTGGTGGATATGCCAAGCGACATAACTATTTGGGAGGAGAGCGGATGAAGGGGGCGGACCGCCACAGCGATCTGTTAAAAAACGCCATAAGTTTGCTGAACACGACTGCAGTGGAATGAGGAATGGAAAGCACAGCATAACTATGAACCCCTTTAAAAAAAAAAAAAAAATATATATATACATATATATATATAT
>NC_020405.1:804597-809564 GCF_000321355.1 Plasmodium cynomolgi strain B
CTTCTCATTTGTGTGTTTCTACCGCGCGACATTTATACAAGCTCATTTTATCTTTGCGTAAATGTGCGGATGTTGCAATTTTGTCGTTACACCAGAACTGGTACTTTTTTATTTGGAGGTTCATCTTGTTTCGTCATTTTTGTTTTTTTCCGCGTTGATGTGCCACTTTTTTGTGCCGCTTTTTTGTACCGCTTTTTTGTGCAACTGTTTTGTGCAACTGTTTTGTGCAATTTTTTTTTTTTTTTTTGGCGCAGATTAAACCGTGAGTATTCTCACCCATTTTGCATAACCTCCTTTTAACAATTTTTAAATTAGCTGCGCGGGTAAAACTGGGAGGATAACAAATTTTGGGCGAAATTTCGTTTTTCCCAAATAGACAGCATGGAAACGCACACAATGGAGAATACTCACCCCGATGCAGGAGTTAACATCCCCAAAGTTGTAATGCGCATATGGTGTTGCGAGAAAAAATATTTTTGTCGACCTGCGTTTGCCGCCGGATTCGTTTAATGCGTCCATTTTTCGCTAAAAGCGTTTTTTTTTATTCTCACACTGGGTAATTTAAAAGGGGGCAAATAATTGGAAAAGGAAAAAACATAAAAAAAAAAAAAAAAATATGAAAATATGAAAATATGAAAATACGAAAATATGAAAATATGAAAATACGAAGATATGAAAATATAAAAGTATAAAAACATAAAAACATAAGAAGATAGAAATATAAAAAAAAAAAACTCTCTCGCTCGTGGGTGCATATAGACATACACACTCAAATGCACAATTGGCAGGAGTGAAAATCTTTTGCGATTTGTTCCCCCCCTTAGCATACACATTTTAAAAGATAATTTTATGTTATATTTTTGCGCAGGTCGATATTTTCCTTTTTCCAATTTTTATCAAAAAGATGAAGAAAACGATCGTAATTTTTTTCTTTTCCTTTTCCTTTTTAATTTCCTTTCGCTTCGTGCTGTCTGAAAAGTTCGGCACCCATAAGAAGAAAAATTTGGACCAGGAAGCGATGCACGCGTTGATGAAGAAGCTGGAAAATCTGTATAGACTCAGCGAGACGGATAATAGCGAAGTTTTGAACAAAGAAATTGAGTCGTTGAAAAAACAGATTGACCAGTTGCACCAACATGGTGGGGTAATCGAAGGGGAAAATCTTGGCCACCTTCTAGAAAGCGAAGCAGCAGACGAGTCAACCAAGAAGACCATTTTCGGCATGGACGAAGATGACCTGGATAACTACGATGCGGACTTCACTGGACAGAGCAAAGGAAAAATTAAGGGGCAAGCGGATGCAGACCCATCAGTTAAAGGTAATGATAGTCCAGTGTCAGCTTTATCTCCTGCAGCTGATTCATCACCCGAACAAACCGAAACAGAGGGTAGTACTAAGCATGTAGTGGAAGCAGGTTATGTAGACACCAATTCAACGGATGGTACTCCAGGTGTTGCTGGATCCGGTGCAGGTATCACAACTTTGACATCAGGACCCAGCGCAGTTTCACAGGTAACTCAACAACAATCATCCTCACCAACTTCCGGAGATCCAAGCAGCACAGCATCAAACGTACAATCCCAAGCTGGAAGCGCTCAAGCAATAGCCGCAGGTGTAGGAGGAACCAATACACAAGCAGTACACACAGATGGACAATCCACTATGCAGGAAGCGAATCAACCTGCTGGACCAACACCTCCAGGAGACGCCACCGCACAGACCGAAAGAGTACGAGAACCCAACGTGAAGTACCTGGACAAGCTGTACGACGAGGTCCTGGAGACCCCAAACAGTGTCAACGCAATACACACACAACCCTTCCACAGCAAGTACAACGAATTCAGAAAGAAGTACGAGTTTACGATGAATGAGAGGGAGTACCAAATTGTGAAAAATCTTTTTGATGTCTGCTTCAAAAAGGAAGGAGAACAGTCCAGCACCTCCTGTATAGTTAATATGTTTAAAAAAGTGTTAGACGACAAAAATTTTCAGAAAAAGTTTGACAATTTTGTTCAAGGATTTTATGGCTTCGCCAAACGACACAACTACTTGAGAGGAGAAAGAATGGCCAATGAAAATCTGTACAAAGATATTCTAAAAAATGTCGTGAATTTGTTAAACACGATTGAGGTGGTGTAGATGATGGGGAGGGGGGGGTGATCAACACGTTGGGAATTTGGGTAGGAACAGCTTTTAAATGAACCTCTTCATAGATCACATTTGTGAGATGGCAATTTTGTACGCGGTGTTAGAATGGAGAGCTTGCCGATTCGTTAACGCATCAGGAGAGCTCTACCTACGCAGCGATAAGAATTGTTGCTGAATGGAGAATAAAAGGTTTTGTCTCCTCCCAGTGAGCGGAAGTCTCCTGAAAATTTTCCACTCTTTCGCTTCCCATTTATGAAGTGTTGCGATTGATTGCTGCATGGAGTGTGCGTTTTGGTTATTCCATTTTTAGTTTTTTTTTTTTAAGTTTTTGCTTTTTTTTGAGTTTTTGCTTTTTTTTGAGTTTTTGCTTTTTTTTGAATTTTTGCTTTTTTTTGAATTTTTTTTTTTTCTGTCCAAACGAACTGCAGACAAACTGTCCGAACGTCTTTCCCTTTTTGAATTTCTCCAATTTGACAAAATTTAAATCCTCATAAGTGGTGATTTTATTTTATTTTATTTATTTTATTTTTTTTTTTTAACCATCCATGTGTATTTTACAAAATAGAAGGGGGAAGCAGCCCCATGACAGCCTTGCTGCAAAGAGGTGTATTTCTTAATTTTCCGAAATACGGCGAGGGGGTGTTGCGAGGAACGGCACGATACAGATTTATTTTAGCGTTATTTGCAACTCTGTGCGCGCCTCTTTGCATGTTTAAGGCGATTCAAGAGAGTGGAAGTTTTTTTCCCCTGGGTGTACGGTTCGTCCGTTAAGCGGGAAAATAATATTCGTGTGGGAAGGTAGCCATAAGTTGGTCTGCGCATTTTTGCTGCTATTTATTGTCTTTTTGTTAGTGTTTTATTTTCATTTTGTTAGTGTTTTATTGTCATTTTGTTAGTGTTTTATTTTCATTTTGTTAGTGTTTTATTTTCATTTTGTTAGTGTTTTATTTTCGTTTTGTTAGTGTTTTATTTTCATTTTGTTAGTGTTTTATTGTTTTTTTATTAGATATATTTTTTTTTTTTTCCAATTCGCTACCTCCCCACGCAACTGCACACACTTTCGCGCAGATTGAATCGGCGAAAAGTCCCCTTTTTCCTACGCGTGTACTTCAGAGTGCCAATTTTTACGCAACAAAATGAGGAAAAAAATTGCGTTTGTCTGCTCCATCTTTGCACTGCTTTCTTGCAACTGCGTGCTGTCTGAAAAGCTGGGCATCCAGAAGAAGAAAAAAAATTTGGAGCAGGATGCCATGCACATATTGATGAAGAAGCTGGAAAATCTGTATAGACTCAGCGCGACGGATAACAGCGAAGTTTTGAACAAAGAGATCGAGTCGTTGAAAAAACAAATCGACCAATTGCACCAACATGGTGGGGTAATCGAAGGGGAAAATCTAGGCCACCTTCTAGAAAGCGAAGCAGCCAACGAGTCAACCAAGAAGACCATTTTTGGAGTGGACGAAGACGACTTGGATAACTACGATGTGGACTTCACCGGGCAGAGCAAAGGAAAAATTAAGGGGCAAACGGACCCAACCCCCGTAGCTGAACCCCCCGCGCACAATGGAGCAGGGGATCAGGAGAGTCCTGCACCTCCCGCACCAAGTGTACTGGTAGTGCCTAATCAGTCTGGTAAAGAGGCCAACGTAGCCACATTGGAAGCCGGGTATGAAAGTGCCGATGCAGAAGATGAGGAAGAGACAGATTCCTTGTCATCTGATAATGAATCCGCTGATTCAAACGAACAAACAGAAGAGGTCCCCTCTGTGTCAGGAGAGAGCGCAGAGGGCCCACAAGCAGGTCCTGCTCCTGATACAGGAAGTCAACAAGCAGTTCCTGTTCCTGCACCAGGAAGTCAACAACCAGGCGGAGGAAGCGGAGGAACAGGAGGAACCGAAGGAGCCGGAGGAGACCAATCAGGAACGCTCCCATCTGCAGAAGTCCAACCAGCAATATCCCCACCTGCAGGAGACCATCCACAACCGCCCACTGTAACCCCAGAAGGAACTGAAGAATCAGCTGTAACTCCGCAACCAACATCGACAGCGACTACACCAGAACGCACCTCTAACTCAAACGATGTCAAAATTAAGTACATGGATAAGCTTTATGATGATATTCTAAGTACCTTGGGCAAAACCAACGAGATCCACATACCACTTTATCACAGCAAATACAACACGATACGGAAGGATTACGAACTTAGCATGAAACCTGTAGAATACCAAATTGTGAAGAATTTATTTAACGTCGGATTTAAGAAAGAAGGAGAATCTTCAGCTGCTAATTCCCTGACGGAAGTTTTTAAAAAAGTCTTAGTAGATGAAAAATTTCAAGACGAATTTAACAACTTTGTGCACGGGCTGTATGGATTTGCTAAGAGACACAACTACTTAGGTAAGGAACGGCTTGAGAACACAACAAGCGACTCCGATCTGCTAAAGAACGCCTTCAGCTTGATGAACACTCTTGAGGTGAATTGATGGCCGAGTAGGACATTCCTCAGATGGGGCCCCTTCGGTATTCTCCGAAGGTGTTCGCCGGAAGGAGTATCCCCCCTTCAAGATAGCCAACAGATAAACAGACATTTTAACGATACGTACTCAGTTGCGCGTTTTTATTTTTTATAATGTGCTGTACTGATGAGGGTGAATGGAAGCTTCGCTTTAACGTTAAACTCATGGATGCGTGAGAATCACGCAAAAGGGAACACGGCAGTCCCACAGCTTTACAGTTTTTGCGCTTTTGGAGAGGAAGATTTTCCTTTTTTTGCATTTTCCGTTCTTTTCCGTTTTTTTCGTTTTCTCCGTTCTTCACT
>NC_020405.1:810424-812148 GCF_000321355.1 Plasmodium cynomolgi strain B
GATTTCCCCGCCGCGATTTCCCCGCCGCGATTTCCCCGCCGCGATTTCCCCGCCGCTACTCCCCCACCGCGATGAAGAGCGGAATCGTGCTGGTCTCCTGCCTCCTCCTGCTCTGCGCAGAGCCAACCCTGGGAGAAGAAAATAAAAAGGAGAATCAAAACACATACGAGGAGGATACAAATTACTACAGCGATGAGGAGCTAAAAGTACTAAAAGGGAAATTGGAAAACCTAAAGTTACAATTTAATGATGAAAATGCACTCAAGCAAATCACCGAAGAACAAATTTTGATGTTAAAGAAAAAGTTTGAGGAATTAAAAAATAAAAAAAGTGATCATGAGGCGAAGTTGGAGTCCCGGAGGGGAAATACCTCACCGGGGGACAAGGATGAATTGATCCCTAGCGATTATGAGTTCGCTGGGCAGAGCATCAATGATAATGATGAAGTAGTAATGGTGAGTAGAAGTAAAGGCAATGACCAAGGTGACAAGGACTCTTCAGTTCCTGCAGGTGAAACACGTAGTGGAAATGAAGCAGCTTTGTCAGGATCCACAAGCGAAGAGATTGTTACAGAAGTGACGAATGGTGAAGATCCTTCAGGGCAAGGAAGTGAACCCGCTGCGAAGGCTTCTCTTCGTTCGGACAATTACGCAGAGCTCACAAACCAACCTGGATCAGCTGTCCAGAACGAGAAGGTCAACCCCACAGCGAATGTCAATCACGTGGACACACTATTCGATGAGCTACTAGCAGAAGACAATAAAAAACATATGATGGACGAAGGAGAGCACCACAGTGCGTACAATAATTTAAGAAAACAATACGACGAACTTAGCCTAAATAAGACTGAGTACGCCATCAGCTTGAAGCTGCTGGATACGATGTTGTCAAGTGAAAAGGTTGGAGAAAAAAGGAAGAATGCGCTAGTAGAGATGTTTAAAAAAGCGATGTACGATAAGGAGTACAGTGAGAAATTTAAAAGTCTTATCTACGGAGTTTATTTGTTTGCTAAGAGACACAATTTTTTAGATGAGGGTAAGGTGAAGGGAGAAGACTACAACAAGCTGTTCAACTATGTAGGCAACCTGATGAATACGCTTCAGCTTTAAGAGTGTTTGCATTTGTGCAATACGTATATGTGATGGCAGGGACGGGCCGATTTAATGCTTTATGGTGATTGGAGGGAATCAACCAGGAGGGGCGATCCACTTGGCTGCAAATACAATGGCTTTCAGGCGATGAGGCGTTGAGTGAGCGCCCCGTTTGTTCCTCCGTTTACACGGCCGCGTCCTCTTCCGCATTCCTTTTTTTTATTTTATTTTACGTTATTTTATTTTACTTTATTTTATTTTATTTTGCTTTATTTTATTTTGCTTTATTTTATTTTATTTTACTTTATTTTATTTTACTTTATTTTTTTGACTTCCCGTTTGACACTTGACACAGTTCTCCGCATATTTAACTTGTACGCCCACAAAAAGGAGTCCCAGGAGGCATGCCCAATTGGGTGGGGTAGCTGTCTACACGTATCTGCGCAGCGAACGTTTTATTTTGCACCTCGTTAGTGCCACTCCTTTTTCTTAATTCTTCCGTTTCGAACGTACCAACCTGGTGGGCACAGATCGAGAGCCCTTTTATCGAAAGCGTCCAAACGACGCACAGGGAAATTTTTTTACGATGCGATCTATCACACGGTGTTACTTTAGGTGATGAAAATTTTTTTT
>NC_020405.1:812498-824088 GCF_000321355.1 Plasmodium cynomolgi strain B
CCCCCCCCCCCCTGGAGGTCACATCTTACTGTACTCCTCTGTGAAGTACCTGACCTGGTTTTCCACCTTCTCGATGAGCAACTCGTAGATGTTATTGAACAGCTTGTCTGGGACCTTCAATTTATCGTTTTTCTTCACAGTGATGTAATCTCTCCATGTTTTTCCTGCCTCTAACTCGCTAGACAGTTCAGATATCTGTACGATAATTTTATGTATGTGCAATTCAGTAATGTTTATGTTTAGCGTTACGTACAAATTGCATGACAGTTCGAAGATGTGCCTCTTCGTGCCCCGTATGACAACGATCTGTGCATCCACGTTCAGGTCTTTTATCTCCTTCAACTCAATTTTGTACAAATATTGAATTGGTAGGACTTCCGGATAATCTGCATTCAACAAGTTATACTCATTTTGGTTATTTAAATTAAGGAAGTCTGACTTTTCTGTATTTTTAAAGTGGATGTTTTTGAGGCACTGCTCTAATTTTTGTTTTGCCCACTTGCTCATGTCCTTTTCTTCATATGTAGTTCCAGCAGCGTTCCATGAGGAGATGGCTTTATTTTCACTGCTATACAAATTGTAATCATCACTAATGCCGTTTTCTATTTTTTGAGGCATATTTTTCTCGAAGAATTTTTTATCGTCTTCTTTTATATCTTTCCTAAAATAGCAGTACCCCATTTTTTTCGTCTCGTCGATTATTTTTTGGTCTTCCTCGTCTATGTCTAAGCAGGACGAGTTATTTGTCGTATTGGACGTGAGTGAGTCACTTTTTTTTTATATTATCGTTATACTTTGACTTTTTCTTCTCCGCTTTACTCTGCTTCTGTTTCTGTTCCTCCTTCTGCTTCTGCTCCTCCTTCTGTCTCTGTTCCTCCTTCTGCTTCTCCGTCTGCTCCTCATTCTGCTTCTCCCTCTCCATAACTTCCCACTCATCAAAGTCGAGAATCTTTTCCTTCTTCTCAGCACACGATTTCAAGTAACTTTCATATTTTTCCTTTTTCTTCCTCTGTATTTCTTTCTCTCTATCATCATACAGTCCTGAAGCCTTTTCGAAAATTTTGGAGAAGGCCTGTTTCTGTTTTTTGTTGTGTTCGTTTTGTTTTATGATGATATTTTTAAGTAGCTTTTTCGCTTCCATATTATCTGGGTGTGCCTTAATAAAATCTTGAATCTTCTCCTTGGCGATGTCAAAGTTGCATCGATTGAATTCAATTTGTCCCAATCGGAACAACCCCTTGGCATTGTCCTTATCCAACTGTAGCACTTTTTTTACGTACTCATACGCATCGTTATAATTCTCTACGTTCGAATAGCATATACTCATATTTTGGTAAAAGGCGACCTCCAGTTCGATCATTTTTTCATTTTTGTTTTCCAATTTGTGTATGTACTTCAATCCTTCACTGTATTTTTCGATCGCATCTTCGTACTTTTTTTTTTTAAATTCGTTGTTTCCCTCGAGCTTAAGGTTCAGGGCATTCTTCACTCTCTCGTCCACTGTCAGGTGTTTTATTTTTTCCTCAAATTCCTTGTCCTTCTCATCTTCAGAGTTTTTTTTTTTCTTCCCCTCCTTGGTTTTGTCACTCATTTTGTGGAGGGGCACTGCGGTTGTGAAGCGGTGGTGTGGCCGCACAGTTGGCGATGTTGCGGTTGTGAAGCGGTGGTGTGGCCGCACAGTTGGCGAGGTTGCGGTTAGCCCTACTGCGGTTAGCGCTACTGCGATTGGCACCGCTGAGATTGGCGCCGCTGCGATTGGCGCCGCTGCGATTGGCGCCGCTGCAAATTGGGATGCCCTGTTTCACGATGCCGCTCAACCCAATCGGGGGGAGAGTAGCAACTCTTGTGTTTTTTCCCTATTAGCTTCTACACGCTCAAGGGGCAGATGCCGGAGAGGGGGGTTCTTGATCGTGTAGGTACACCACTGCTCGGCGACTACACTGCTACGCTGCTGCGGGTACTGCTGAGGCCGCCGCTACAAGAAGTACCGCTCGCGTACACGCCCGTAGAGTGACACCTCACGGGTACACGTGTCAAACGGTCGGGCTTGTTGAGGTAACAAATGTGAAGTCGGGATTCATCGCCTTCCCCGTTCTCGTTACCATCACCACTGTAGGTGTTCACGTCGCCTTCAGTTTGTATAAAGATCCGTGTGGATTATCAGCACAAGGGGCGTACTGCTAATCAACAGGTATGTTTAATTTGTATAGCGAAAACTTGGTTCGTTTTTTTTTTTTTTTTTTTTCTCCTTTGCGTAACGGTGGTTAGTAAATTTGACGCCGACGTTTGCATGTACACGCCATGGGCGAGAGCGCGTGGGGTCGCATATATGTAAGTAGTATACTATCACGCATGTACATATATCGGCGCAACGCTGGGTTAAGTATGGGGACGTTAAGGCAAGAGAAATTTCCTGGAAGAAATCAGTTCGACGCTAATCCGCAGAGTGTATAACGTCGGGGGGGAGGGGTTTTTTTCAAGGGGTTTTTTTTAATAGGCGCATTTTTAACAGGCGCATTTTTATTAGGCGCATTTTTATTAGGCGCATTTTTATTAGGCGCATTTTTATTAGGCCTATTTTCAGAGGCCTATTTTTCCTTTTCTTCGCCCCTAGGGGGAATTCTCCTTTTTGTAGAATACGCTGATTATTAGGGGAAGCGCCGGGAGGTGGAACAAATTGGGAGCGCGCCTAGGAACAAGTATGCGCGTGACGTATGCCCCTTAATTAGCACATTGCATGTGCACATGCGTGTACAATGGGATGCACCCACGTGTGAACAGATAAACGTTTGTACCTATGCGAGTAGGCGGACGTGTTATGTCGGCATACTGCGACTTTTGTACGTCCCAGTGAATAAATAGCCAATTGAAATAATTATCCCTTGAGGGGGGCTACCATTTGGGGAGGCTGCGCCATCGAACCACAGTTTTTTTTTTTTATGTCCCCCTCTACTGCGGTTACAGCATCCAAAGAGCGGTTCAAAGCGCAGTAGAGAGCGTTCACATGTCCTTGCCTTCGCACAGCACGTCGCGAGGACTGCTCGATAAACGTTGAAGGAAAGAGAAGGAAACGGTGGCGTACCAACTTGTTTACAAATTGGGAAAATTGTCTCCACAGTAACTCTCCCATTTGGTTAGGCCACCCCAGCGTTAGTTATTTAGTTTAGTTAGTTAGTTATTTAGTTAGTTATTTATTTAGTTAGTTGTTTAGTTAGTTAGTTATTTAGCTAGTTCGACATCGGTTGCACGTCCTTCCCCTCGCTCTCTAAAGAATTGAACGAATCCCTGCGACTTAACAGGGGTAGAGGGGAAATAAAAATGGGAGCCCACTCCCCAGGAACCTAACATAGGTGGTGGCGGTTCTCCAAGGGGAGTTACTCTAACACGTGGGGCCTACCTATGCTATGGATGAGGGTCTCTAGATAGGGTCATACCTATGTTGGTTGCTTTCCTGTGATTGCATTTTCGACTCCACGTGTTTCACAACGGAGAGTTTGTTCGAGAGCGAGAGCGACTCGTGAGAACAGACAGGAATGTGCACACCTATGTGTTCATATAAAAATGAATACATTTGCAAGTGCTTATATTTTTCCTTTTGAGAATTTGTTCCACCTACAAAATGTCATTTTTTCAAAAGCGACTTTGTTCTTCCACCCCCAGTTGGTCCACTTTGTTTGCAAAAAAAAAAAAAAGGGGAATTCCCGAGTGGAATGAACATAACCTTGTAAATAAAAAATGGTGCCTCTTCCGTCTTGGCCAAAATGACCGATTGTGTAATTACTCAACATGGATGGCGGTAACCCCGTTTGGGAGTAACTGTGTAGGACTAACACTATCGGCAGAAAACGCAGGAAGTTCTCGAATGTCTCATTTTGTTCGTCCTTTCTTGAAATGTTTTTTATTTTGTGTGCCAATTTCTTTATGAGCTAACCTCTCCGTCCAGTCTCCCCCCCCCCCCGTTTGAAGTGTCAAACAGGGGCACCGCAACATTTTTGCAAGGCGCACATACAATTGCTCATTAAATGGGCCATCGGTTGGTACATATGCTGAGATGGTAGGTTATCTGCGTGCGTGCCGCTCCTCGTGTGTGTGGGGTTCAAATAAGTGAGAAGGATGCCACGCGGGTAAACGGTCCGTTGGCCTTGTTTCCCGGGGGGGGGGCGGCTAACTCGTTCTTTTTATTGGCATGCTGAATTTGATCGATAGCTTCGCCGATTGTTTCGCCGATAGTTTCGCCGACTGTTTCGCCCAATTTTGTCCCCCGATTACTTCACTGGCTTTATTCGCTCGTTTCACGCGCTGCATTGTTTCACGCGCCGCATTATTCCGCGCGCCAAGGGAGCAAAAGGGAGAGTGCCCCATTTTCCAATTTTACGCCACTAAAAGGGAGATGCTTAAAAAAGGCATTCGGTCGAAATTATCTTCGACCTCTCGCGCGTTTATTCAAAACCTCGCGTCTACATCGGTGTGGCCTTTTGCATCTCTTATGTCAATTAAGTTTGCCCTGTGTGACGTAGGCACATGCTCGGAGAAAAAAAAAAAAAAAAAATTACGTGTGCGTATGGCTACACTTTGTATTCATAATTGGTGTGACATGCCGAGGGCACATTTTTGCGAACTTGTCGATTTTCGGCTTCGGCTTCGCCTTCGATTTCGCTTTCTATTTCGATTTCTTTTTTTTTTTTTTTTTTTTTTTGCATTCCTTTGGAGGATGAAAACAGATAAAGTGATGGTAACTATTATTACATGTTTGCAAATTTAAGACTTGGTTTTTTTTTTTTTTTTTTTTTACTTTTGTTTCCCCGCCACACCAAGCGAGCACTTAGCCGAGCGCCGTTTTTTTTCACCGATGATGAAAGACGGGCAGGGGGACCTCACGCTGGAAAATATTGCGAACGTGAAGATTAAGGCATATCGAAATAATAGCATTTATGCAAATGACAAAGCGGAGGAGGGAAAGAAGGACAAGCGCGACAGCTTCTACAGTGTGTACATTCTGACGTACATAAAGCACATCGTGCGGATAAAGGCCAACTTAGCTCTGCACGGGGGGCTTTACAGCAACTACTTTGAGAAGTATGAGGAGGAGTCCATCTCGAATATCATGCTGGAGAATTTGCTCTCCAAGGAGGGGCGCGGCAAGCAGGGTTGCGCTGGCAAACAGGGCGGAAGCGGTAACTCGAGTGGAAATAACAAACAGGGCGGAAGCGGTAACTCGAGTGGAAATAACAAACAGGGCGGAAGTGGTAACTCGAGTGGAAATAACAAACAGGGCGGAAGCGGAGAAGCAAAGGGGCAGGATAACCAGGAGGAGCACAAGGATCTGAACTACTCCATCAAGGAGCTCCTCAAGAAACTTATCAAGTCGTACAAAATCAGGGAGAACAAAATTTTTCTTGTCACGGGAATGCTGGGATGCGGAAAAACCACCTGCGTAAGTTTGGCCATCGAGTACTTTAACAAATATTTACAAATAGAAAAGAACATGAATCGGACAAGCGACAAACGGAGCGTGGGGTTCCTCTCAGCGGATGACAATGTGAGTAAGAAGTTGTACAAGAAGACGCCGTATACCGTGAAAAGCTACCAGAAGGAGGAGGTCTCCAGCTACGAGTCGTCTCCGGAGCACGCCAGGAAGAAGATTAAGATTCACTGCGACGAGCCACTTTTTAACTTCACCCCGAAGAAGGGGGGCAAGAGTGGCAGTAAGAGTGGCAGTAAGAGTGGCGGCAAGAGTGGCGGCAAGAGTGGCGGCAAGAATGGCGACGAACGTGGCGGCAAGAACGGCAACAGGGCAGCCGCAAACGGATACAGCAGCTACGACTATGAGAACGTCCCATCCGATGATGAGCCGATCCAGGGGATACCCCACACGTGGGAAGAAAGTGAAGCCAAAATGAATGCGCAACAAATCAACATGAACATAAAGAACATATTCGAAAACAACGACCTGTCCCCCCTGAGAAAAAACACAAACATACGCAACAAAATTCAGTTTGAGGAACTGTTGAAGGAGAATAATCGTTTACCCCAAGTAGACACCCGAAGTGATGATGAGAATCCCGAATTTAATGAAAAATATAAAAAAATTGTAGAAGAAATAAAGAAGGAAGAAAAGGAACAGAGGTGCATTTACACCATCAGAATTAGTGCATACCTCTACAGAGACGATGTGCAATGCATCAGGTCGATTCTGAGCCAACTTCAAAATTATGTGGATGAAGCAGAATCAAAGTTGGAAGGTAATTTGCTACTAAACGATTATATTATCAAATTGGAAAAATTACTCATCCAGATAAATAATGAAAAAAAACAAACTCTCCTCATTATCGAAAATGTTGAAAAGTTTTGTCTACAAACTAAGCAAAATTTGTTATATACTCTCTTCGACTTACTACACAGAAAAAATATTTGCATTAACATCATATGCCTGACAAACGTTTTGGATATTACTCAAACTTTGGAAAAAAGAATAAAATCAAGGTTCACATTTGAAATGCTGCATATTTCTCCCATTTTGAATATCGAAGAAATTTCAAAATTGGTTTACAAAATATTGTATGTAAATTTAGACGACTTCCACCTTATCAAGAAATACTACTCTGTTTATTTTACTTACGTAGACTTGATAAAGATCCAAAGGTTCTTGCAGATTTATAATTCCACTATGCAGAAGGAGATAGCCGATGGGCTTCTCCTAAAGCAGTGGTCCTACGACATCAACTATGGACTCGACATCAGGCATATCTACCACACTTGTGTGGATGCCATTTTGTCTATATGCGAGTATAGACATATTCTTAGTGGAGAACGGGGCGGAGATGGAAACCGCCAAGAAGGGGGGAATAACCTCCACAAGGATCCCTTCCAGAAGAACGCTCTTCTGGACTCCCACTCAGAACATACTTCCTCAGCATCTGATCAGGAAGGAGAATACTTCAAGAAGGACACCTCAAATTCGATCGATTGCGAGGTGAATTTACATGCAGAAGGGGAGGCCTCCCAGTATAATCACTTTTTGGAGGGGGAACAGTTGAGAGAGGCCTCCCCAATGAAGGGTAGAGGTAGCAGCGTGAATGAGCATAGCCAACTGGGCAGTGAAAAATTGGGCATTTTCTCCAAGGAGAAAAAAACTAACTTGGAGTACCTGCGAGAACAGAGACCAGGGAAGTTAGACTGCACCCCAGTTAAGAGAAACCTCCAACAAGATTTTACAGCGGAGGGAAAACATGCGGGAGGTCGAGATGGACAATTCCATCTAGATATGAATATGGATATGAGTCCAAGGAAGTTAAAGGAAAATATTAAATTAAAAAGCAAAGTCGAAAGTCAATACATTTTAAACAACGTACAGTCCAAGTTCATCAGGAGACACTACATAAAAAAAGTGCTGCGAGATCTGTGCACCATTGAATATATGATCCTATGTGCATTCACAAGGTTGTACAAAAAAGAGTTACTTCCTAAAACGTTGTATGTTATTTTGCTAGAAATTAACAAATTTAAACAAGCCTATCCGCAAGAACAGATTGTTGGTTTTTCAATGGATGCCTACAGACGATCCTTCTTTCGGTTGGTAGATCTGGACATCATCGCTCTGTCTTCCTACTCATTAAGCCATTTGAATATTAAAAATTTTAGTAACGACTTGTTTGGTCTACATGAGCCAACCAAGTTCCCTTGCTACGACATCTTCCTTGAGAACATTGAGTCATATAATTTGAACCACAACTTGATTCAGTGGGTGAAGCACAACACGGAGGTGATGCAGTGAGGGGACAGCGGGGGCACACCATGCGGCAGGCATGCACGCCCCGTTGGACTTGAGCGGCGAGTCGTCCGCGTGGCGGGTTCCTACCAGGGCGATGCAATGGTACACTGCTCACTGCCGCTCTCCTTCCAAACGCAAAAACGCGTTGCCAACTTCCTTCAGAGGCGCCCCTTCACCGACGCAGCTCCGCTGATTATTCCCATTTTTAACCCCATTTTGACACTTGTAAATTATTTTTCCTTTTATTTTTAATTTCTTTTTGGTGAAATGTGCCCGCGTGTGTACCCACTTATTTTAAAGCGTCCCATGGCAATTTTTTTTTAACCCCCCCTAACCAATTTAGGGGTTATTCGGAGTCTCCCACACTCATACAAGCCGGGGTGCATGCGCAACAGCGCGCTCGCCTTTTTTGATGTGTATATAAACTGAAGGGCGGCATTTTTTAAAACTCCCTTTTTCTGGCTACACCCTAACAACTATGCTGATTATTAATTAATTACTATAAGTAGTTCAAGCCCACTGTGACCATCACGACTTTGGAGAGTGAGCATGATGGGGAGCGGGTGGAATGGCCATTTTTATAGTCATTTGGATGCTACGTAGAAAATAAAAAAAAAATGCAGGGTGAACGCTTTCCATTCCATTTGTGCAAAAACGAAGGGAGGGGTGTTACCTCCCCCAAAGGGCAAGCAACGAGAAAAGCATGACTTCGTCCCAGGCGCGGACACTCTACTGCTCAACAACTCGTATGTGCATTCTCCTAAGTGACACACTTCCTCGTGCAAAAAAAAAAAAAGTGTGCACAGTTTTGATCACTTGGAGATCATCCTCCACACAGGTCACGCACACACTGTGTGTGTATGAGCAATTCCCAATGTCACAATTGCATACCTAGGAAGGAGTTACAGTTATTTGGGAGGAAGGATAAATCAGGGTGAGGGGCGGCACTTTTTTTTTTTTTCTTTTTTTTTTTTTTTTTACACGCAAAATGGCTAGCTATTTTTTTTTTCAAAAAAAAAATAAAAGCCCCCTTTTATTTTTAGCTTTTCCCGCTTGATCCATTTTGCAAAAACACGTAAAAGGAAATTTTCCAAAACGGAGGGATCACGTTCTCCTCACGGTGCGCTCATTTCCGTTTTTTTAAAACTGCGAAGAAACCATCTGTGGGTACGCCGAGTTATTGTTTGAAAAATGCATGAAATTGTGCAGGGAATCTTTGTAAGAGGAAGCAGCGGTCAGAAACGTACGCACACGCGGGAGTAGCGGCGAGTGCAGCGGAAATTGCGCAGAGCTGAAGGGTGCCGCCCCGAGCGCGAGCGCGATCTCGGAAATATCCCATGAGACAGGGAGAGGACGCTCGAGTCCCCACAGAGACGAGTCCAAGCAGGGAGTAAGTAGGTGCTCGCTCAGGCAACAGCCGCAGCACAGGAAGAAGGGGCACGAAGGAAGTAGTTCAACGAAAGGAGGCAGTGTGAAACCGAAAAAAAAAAAAAAGCAACCCTGTGTAACAAGCAAACGCGCGGGAGTTTGCGCAAACCAGTTGGTCAAGGGCAGACCCATGGAAGGATCGCCGCAATGTAAGAGATACCAGTTTGCAAGTTGGCATAGTTGTATCGGCTAACAGGATATTATGCACCCTTAGCTACGCATAGCAGCCGCAAAGCAGAGACGTATAGATCAGCACGTATGCATGTTTCCCGACGCGAAAGAGTGTTGCTCACCAACTTGAAGCCTCCACTTCTGTTGCCCCCTCAGAAAAAACAAAATGTACATTATCCCTGAATGCTGCATATGTAGGCTCAGCTTAAAAAATAATCTGTGTGTAGAAAAAAACTGCGGAAATGTATTCCACTATAGTTGTATGAAGCAATGGATAGGTGTCCAAAAATCCTGTCCCCTCTGCAAAAGCACGTGCTGCAAAAAGAATCTGCTATTTATACACTATGAAATTAACGAGGAAAATAAAATGCCCATTATGGACGAAAGCTACATGAACAAAAATAAAAATGAGCTGTATGAAGATTTAGTTAAGTTCGAAGCGGAATTGATCAAAACACAAAATGAAAATGAAAAATATTCCTTTGAAATTTTAACCTTAACAAATAAGAATAAAATTTTAAGTGACACTATCAACCAAAATAACATCAAAATTGATCAGGAGAAAAATGAAAAATTAAAACTGAAGGAATTGAAGGATGAATATTTGAAGGAAAAAATATTGCTCTCTACAAAAATACAGGAATATGACAAGGAATTGAAAAAATACAAAATTATCGAAAAATATTTAAATGATTTAAACAAAGAAGACTTAAATAAAATTAATTTACTCTTTGGATTTAACGTATTAACAATAGAGGAACAGCAAAATGTGATTTTAAATTATCTCAAAAATAGCCTCAGCACCCAGAAGAAAAGCGAGTTAATTGTGAAGCAGCTTAAAGAAGATATCACACAGAAAGATGATCAAATACAAAACTTGAAGGAGAAGCTGTACACGTACAAACTCCAACATGACATTGCGGAGGAAGACAATTTAGACAGGCAGCCAATGAATGAGCGGGGGGAAAACGACATGCAGACGATTAAAATTAAAAGTAAAGTCATTCGGAGGGTCAAAACGTTGGACTCCGGCATGAAAGTGGATGTGAGACGGCCAGGCCCAGCTCCGTACAGTAAATCCAAGACGAGCGGCACCAACGTGGTGGGCAGCAACGAGCAGAGTGGCAGCCAGGTGTGGAGCAATCCGTTAAGCGGTGGGCAGTTGGGCAGCGGGCAGTTGAGTGGCGGCCCCCGAAACAACAGCCAAGACTTCTTAAACTTCATCGACAAAAAAATCAACAACACCCCTGAGCACATCAATGTCACCCCCAGGAAGAGGAAGTTTCACTCAATCGAAATTGACCTCTTTAGGAACAAGTCCGTGGACAAATTTTTTAGCGACCTCGCTGAAAAGAACAATTCTGGTGAATGCAAGGACCTGGATGAGGTGTACTCCATTCCAACTGACTCGGGGAACACCAAGAGTTCGCAGAGCAGCTTCAAGCCGCCCACAGGAGCTTCCGCCTCGCTCAAGCAAGTACACAGCGTTAAAGCGAGCAGGGGGAAGAGTAAGAAGTCCTACGGAAAGCAGTCGACCAAGATAACGGATTTTTTTAGGCGCCTCTGAGGGGGCCTCTCCCATTTGTAGAGCTCTGTGTTCGAAGTTAAATACGCCGGGTGGTGTCCCCACTTTGACAGCTACACACCTTCGTAGCATATTCTAGTGTGTTTGGTGGGACCCATCCCGATGATAAATTTTTTGTTAACTAGATATGTGAGGTCACACCCTCCTAACCACATTTTTTACACTTAACTAATTCGCGTTTCGTAAATTTTTTTTTTTCAAGTTTACCTTGCTTTTCATAATTTTTTTTACAATTTGCCTGCCTATTCGCCTTCATTATTTATTTTATTCATTATTTTATTTTATTTTTTTATTTTTTATTTTATTTTTTTTTGTGTGTCATGCGAAGTTGCCTTTTTGTGTATCCACACATGCATACAAGCACGTGTAGGTATGCCCTTGTTTTTGTGACATATTTTTTTCAAAATTAGCAGCTTTTTCGTCTTCACAAGTGAAGCACTTATCGCGAGGGCCAAGGGGAGGATATGTTCCTTGGCCAGGTGGGTGCAGTAAAGCGGGGAATCGACTAAGCAGTGGGCGATTGAGCAGTGGACTAAGCAGTGAAACGTCCACGCTGCGAACCCCACATCGGGTGAAACAAATGGTTGGGGAACTCCTCCACAGAAGGTACGTCCCGTCAGTGAGGATACAAAAAA